>NC_042985.1:37161877-37312164 GCF_901001165.1 Salmo trutta | reverse complement strand
ATTTTCTTAGCAGCTATGGTTCCTGCCAAACACACTCTCCGTTGGCGTTTGACAAGTGCAAATCAGTCATCACAAAGCAACATCACTATTGGATCTAATGGCAGTATTTTATCTATTAGTACAGAGATGACATCGTTGACTTTCCACCAGAATTCAACCACCCCGGGCATTTCCACAGCACATGCTGAAAAGTACCAAGATCCCCTGTGGTGCAGAACTCACATAATGGCAATGGACTACTACCCATGTGATGTATTTTTTGAGGTGTTAGATAGGTTCTATGTCAAAAAAAAGAAAATATTAATTGGTGATTGGGGTTTCTAGATGATCCAAATATATTTTTCCATACTGTCTCCCAATTTATTTGTCTGTCAGCAAGAGAGAAATCCTTTTCCCATACAGTGGATAGAGTTAATGGTTTTTGTGCTGCTAGAATTAATTGTCTATAGATATTAGAAAAAACTCCTTTTGAGGGGCGTCTGTCCATTAGAAGTTCGACCAATGGGTGTACTGCTAGTTCTGCTCCCCAGGGGACCCCATAGGCTCCCATGGATAGGCAGAGTTGAAGGTAAAGACAAAATGATGCGCAAGGTGTGCGTAATGATGCGCAAGGTGTGCGTAATGATGGGCAGCCTGGCACCCTCGAGCGCCAGGGAGGGGGAGCAGGCGTGAAGGTACCCCTCCCTCTAGGGTTGCCACTCGGCGTCCCACCTGGGTGAGCCTGACGGGCCGGCCGAGGCATGGGCACCGGACAAGCCGGCTGAGGCGTAGAAGCCCGACGAGCCGGGCCGAGGCGTGGGAGCCCAACGAGCCAGCCGAGGCATGGGAGCCTGAAGATCCGGCTGAGGCACCCCCGGTTGCATCAGCAGCAGCACCCGGACCCGACGTCACCAACAAAAACAAAAACTCCCTGATGCTTCAAAAACTGTGGTGTCAGCATTCTGTGAGGACAGACGCTTGGAGACGAGAAGCAAGTACAGGGAGTGAACATTTAATTAATTGAATGATGTGGGATGGGAGCCTGCCGAGCCAACCGAGGCAAGGAAACCTCTCCAGCCAGCTAAGGCGTGGAAGCCCGACAAGCCAGCTGAGGCACCTCCAGTTCCATCGGCAGCGGCACCCGGACCCGACGTCACTAACAAAAACAAAAATCAAAAACTCCCTGATGCTTCAAATTGTGGTGTCAGCATTCTGTGAAGACAGACGCTTGGAGACGAGAAGCAAGTTACGAAGGTGACAGGTTTGCTGGAGAAGGCGTGACAAATTGAGATTCTAGCATGCAAAGTGGCCATAGCGGACCATCTTTTCACGTATTTTTGGATCTTTTGAAAGGTTTCTAAGTAGTTCTTCCTGCAAGTAGTGTGAATAGAGGGGGATATGGTCATGCCTAAGTACCCAGACCATGAGCTGAATGCTGTGAAAACAGACATTATTGGCAAGAGGGATTTCTGAGTGTTTGCAATGTAGAGCAGTATGTCAACTGCATACAGAGAAATATTGACGTATGCTTTGTGCCTAGCGGTTCAAGAGAGAGAGTAAATAGCATAGGGGAGACGGGACAACTTTGTTTACATCCTCGTTGTTTGATAAGTGGAATAGAATGCGTCGTGCCTGTAGATATAATAGAATAATTCACATACATGGTGTTAATCACATGCATAAATCTAGCCCCAAAACCAAAATGTTCAAGAACAAGCCATAAATATTCCCACTCTAAGCGGTCAAAGGCTTTCTCTGCATCTAATTGTGGCCTGGCGAAAATAAACCCAGCACAGGACACAAACACAAACATTTGGGGTTGTTTATTCTGTCGAAGCTTAAATTTAAAATAGGATAAATCATCACAAGATGAAGTCACCATAAAGTAAAGTACCCTCTAAATCACAATCAAGTGAAATAAATCTGTTTAGTAAAGTGCATAAAAACAATCTGAGTACAATAAGTACAAATGCACTGTCCACGTGAGACGGGAGATGGAGGTGTTATATGGGTTTTCCATGCGTTGGCAGCGTTACATGTTGGTTCTAGTGGGAGCACACACATTGCTGATCCATTTAAGCCATTCTGCCTTGTGTTTTGATACAGATAGTCTAAAGGCGTGAGCTTGCTCCCCTTGTGTGGGTGAATTGACCTTGAGTTACAGACCTGAGCCTATCCATGTACCAAAGGAGCTAAACCTCTATATTTACACTTAGAAATATCTCACTATTCCAAGACAACAGAGCTTAAAAGATTTGAGTCCACCCCCATGCAAGGTATAAGAAAGGTCCTTGTCAGATTAAAGCAATCATATATGGAGCAACACCCTTATGATAATATCTATACGTGCAGATGATTACAGAGCTGGGGCAACCCTTCTTGGTCACTAAATCAAAAGGGCGAACCCAGCAGGTGAGCATGTTGACTTTGCATGCTCTTGTGTTCATTGCTGATTTCATTGACTATCTCTGTCTCTAAATGTCATTCCTTAGTGTGTGTGTAAGCTAGTGTATATCTGAATGGCATGCGTGTTACCCCTGAATCTTTATGTTTGACTGTAATTTTTGTATTTGTCATGCTTGAAATAGATGATACAACTTGTGGAGAGGTAGAACTTGATCTGGAAGGGTTCCAAGGCAGTATAAGCTTAGAATAGTTAGAAAACATTTTCATCACTTCCTGAGATATTTTCAATGTGACTAATCTGAAAAGAAGAAACGTATAGGAAAACTGCCATTGATAAATTGATAGTGTAATGTTTATTTGAATTCTAATGGTTTTATATTGTGTGAATGTTAAATTGTTACTATTTTTGAAAAGTTGAAAGCCTTTCATGAGATTTAATAACTAAACTAAGATTTTGAGATGTACTGTACAAATGTAATCTCTTAATTGTCTCCCCTTTTCACCTTCTAATTTGCTTTGGTACCCTGGCTGTAGCGTTTTGTAATGCAATAATATAATAATACAATAACAATAAATTTTTCCAAATTTCAAAAGACTCAGTGTAGCACAGATTATCTGATAAACTCATTGACAATTTAATCTGAACATTTCATGTAATCTAATTCAACATCCTTTTGGTGATAAATTTGTCCTCCCTTCTTCCCTCCCCTGGACGCCTGCATTAACTTACATCAAATTACGTTTTATAGATGATCTTATCTTGTCCACCGCACAGTAACAATAGCCTTAAGCTGTCACTCTTTGCACCTTTCACCCTGGCCACAAAGATCTAAGAGGGCTATGTTGATGTAGAATAATCTATTCTCTTAATGAGTGAAGTAGCTTCCAACGGTATACCATCTTTTTCCTCCTAAATCTACTATTGGTTTTGGCTCATGACCAAATAGAACATGACTCGTGATTTGGTTACAATCTCTCTTTGCGCATCTGTATATCTCAGATATTGATGGCATTATCTCTGACAAACATCTTTAACAGATCCCCAGCAATGTCCTCTGAGCGGTTGTGAATCACTGATTGAAATGAAAATGTCCATTTGGGAGACCAAGAGGGGATGTTATGTGGTCTGAGAAATCTCAGTTAGGAAACCTGCCATTATGGCCATAATCAGGTTGTAAATTAATAAATAAAATGTATCATATAATATAAGTGATACAACAGGTGAGGTACTTTTGTCTGGTGCTTTGGCAAATGTGGCACACACAAAATCAAATCAAATGTATTTATATAGCCCTTCTTACATCAGCTGATATCTCAAAGTGCTGTACAGAAACCAAGCCTAAAACCCCAAACAGCAAGCAATGCAGGTGTAGAAGCACGGTGGCTAGGAAAAACTCCCTAGAAAAGGCCAGAACCTAGGAAGAAACCTAGAGAGGAACCAGGTTATGAGGGGTGGCCAGCCCTCTTCTGGCTGTGCCGGGTGGAGATTATAACAGAACATGGCCAAGATGTTCAAATGTTCATAAGTGACCAGCAGGGTCAAATAATAATAATCACAGTGGATGTCGAGGGTGCAACAGGTCAGCACCTCAGGAGTAAATGTCAGTTGGCTTTTCATAGCCGATCATTCAGAGTATCTCTACCACTCCTGCTGTCTCTAGAGAGTTGAAAACAGCAGATCTGGGACAGGTAGCACGTCCGGTGAACAGGTCAGGATTCCATAGCCGCAGGCAGAACTGTTGAAACTGGAGCAGCAGCACGGCCAGGTGGACTGGGGACAGCAAGGTGTCATCAGGCCAGATAGTCCTGAGGCATGGTCCTAGGACTCAGGTCCTCCGAGAGAGAAAGAAAGAAAGAGAGAAAGAGAGAAAGAAAGGAGAACTTAAATTCACACAGGACACCGGATAAGACAGGAGAAATACTCCAGATATAACAGACTGGCCATAGCCCCCTTACGCATAAATACTGGAGGCTGAGACAAGAGTGGTCGGGAGACGCTGTGGCCCCATCCGACGATACCCCCGGAAAGGGCAAAACAGGCAGGATATAACCCCACCCACTTTGCCAAAGCACATCCCCCACACCACTGGAGGGATATCTTCAACCAACTTACCATCCTGAGACAAGGCCGAGTATAGCCAACAAAGATCTCCGCCACGGCACAACCCAAGGGGGGGCACCAACCCAGACAGGAAGATCACATCAATGACTCAATCCACTCAAGTGACACACCCCTCCCAGGGACGGCATTGAAAAGCACCAGTAAGCCAGTGACTCAGCCCCTGTAACAGGGTTAGAGGCAGAGAATCCTAGTGGAGAGAGGGGAACCGGCCAGGCAGAGACAGCAAGGGCGGTTCGTGGCTCCAGTGCCTTTCCCTTCACCTTCACACTCCTGGACCAGACTACACTCAATCATAGGACCTACTGAAGAGATGAGTCTTCAATAAAAACTTAAAAGGTTGAGACAGAGTCTGCGTCTCTCACATGGGTAGGCAGACCATTCCATTAAAATGGAGCTCTATAGGAGAAAGCCCTGCCTCCAGCTGTTTGTTTAGAAATTCTAGGGACAGTAAGGAGGCCTGCGTCTTGTGACTGTAGCATACGTGTAGGTATATACGGCAGGACCAAATCGGAAAGATTGGTAGGAGCAAGCCCATGTAATGCTTTGTAGGTTAGCAGTAAAACCTTGAAATCAGCCCTTGCCTTAACAGGAAGCCATCTGCATACCAATTGCACACTCCCTCAAAACTTGAGACATTTGTGGCATTGTGTTGTGACAAAACTGCACATTTTAAAGTGGCCTTAATGCCCCCAGCACAAGGTGCACCTGTGTAATGATCATGCTATTTAATCAGCTTCTTGATATGCCACTCCTGTCAGGTGGATGGATTATCTTGAGAGAAATGCTAACTAACAGGTATGTAAAAAAAAAGAAGAAAAGTGGGCATAAAATTAGAGCGAAATAAGCTTTTTGTGTGTATGGAACATTTCTGGATTTTTTACATTTCAGCTCATGAAACCAACACTTTACAAGTTGCGTTTATATTTGTGTTCTGTGTAGATCACAATGGCAGCAGAAGAGTAACACAATGAATTATTCAATAAAGAAAATGGTTTCCATTACCCGAATTGCAGACCGGTTTGAGCTGTCTTGCCAAGTCCTACGGTTATTGCCATGCCATTAGTTGACTATACGTCACAACAGATCCGGGACCAGGCCAGTGTTTCAACTTACTGGTATGAATGGGGTCGTTGGCAGGATCTAAACTATCAGAGCAAACGGTTGCCACGCTCCCAGGGGGTATGTAACTTCAAGGAGTGGTCCTACGAGGTCTACCTGGAAGGCTGTCCATCCAGACCTGTTACCAAAAGCTGTGACTGCATCAAATGCAAGACGGACAACTCCAACTGTGATCGCATAAGCATGGCAACACCCAGCTGTGTAGTTAACCCACTAGAAACGTAATACTGTAGAGTTAGGGTGTTGGCGCAGCCACAGATCATGTTAAGCAACAGTTTGACTATTTTATGGTACTGTTTCCATCATTGATGTGCTAGCACAATAAAAAACACTTAAGTCAAAGTATTTGCCTTTAAATACTCAAGCATCAAAAGTAAATGTAATTGCTAAAATATACTTAAGTAACAGTATAAATAAGACAACTATATTAAACAAACCAGCCTCGTGTTCTATTTTATTTATTGATACCCAGGGGCACAGTCCAACACTAAGATATAATTTACCAAACGAAGCATGTGCTTAGTGAGTCCGCCATAGAGGCAGTAGGGATGTTCTCTTGATAAATGTGTGAATTAGACCATTTTATTTCCTGTTAAACACTCAAAAAGTAACAAGTACTTTTGGGTGTCAGGGAAAATGTGGAGTAAAAAGTATATCACTTTCTTCAGCAATGTAGTGATGTAAAAGTAGTCAAGATATAGTAAAGTATAGAACAAAAAAAACTACTAAAGTAGTACTTTCCAGTATTTTTACACCACTGTGACTATGGGTCATTTATCACTACCCAAAAATAGACCTAATATGGCACAAAAAATAACTGAAATTGCACAAACACCCTGTATTGGAGCTCATCTGTGGTAAAGCAGCACACTAGTTTTAGCTGCTTAACACCTCGTGGACATTTGAAGGAAATTGATGCAAAACCAAACATACAATACTGAAGAAGCCACCAGTCACATCACCGATAATTATTAGAAACTTTTTGTAGGCCTGACCACAAGGGTTGGATTCTGGACACTCACATTTTAATATGAATCGAGACCAATGTAATAGACAGCCGGGGGCACAAAACAAATATATGTAAATCACTAATCAAAACAAGGGGAGAATTGCAAAAAAACATAATGCAGAATGGCAGAAAATGAAACAGAAAATTCTTCACGTATGCATAGTTTCGAAAAAGGTCAAAACAAATCTCCGTCATATACCTTTTTTCCCCCTTGCATGAGTTCTCGTAGAGAGGCACCGGTGAAGTGTATGTGCATACACTTTCTTGAATTGAACCTCTGTACAGGAATTAAACTACATATGCAGTGTCTATAACACCTGGTTGAAACCATTGAGGGAGTATTATTTCTTATTCATTTACTCTTGATACATAATCAAATCAAGTTTCTCTTTTGGCAACTTCAGACCATTTCTTATTCTCGCTCTACAGAAAGAAAAAAAAATAGATTATTGATCTCGACAACAGTCATAGTTCAAGGTCTAAGTGTGTGGGAGTCTAGCCAGCGTACTTGTTGCGGATGATCTCTCCCCCCTCCACCTCAACCTGCTCGTAGAGCCACTTGCGGTCACAGCGGCACTCCACGCCACACCTGCGGGAGCTGCACTCGGGGCAGGGGTAGAAGCAGCCCATGCAGTCCGCGTCCAGGCAGTCACACATGTCCTTGCCGCAGGAGAGCAGGCGGCCTTTGCTGTCATACACTTTGCTCTTCGCCCCTATAGACTGTCTGCAAATACACAAAAACGGGAACGTATGACAGCCCTGTGTTTTCTCTGACCTGCCTCCTGCAAGTAACTAAAGTCTGCGTCTTGCATCATTTACAGAATGACACTGCTTTCTGCTGGATTACCTTCTCCCTGACTAACTTTCACTGACTAGCCTCTCCAGTAAAAAAGGCAACAATGAAAACAAGTATACATTGCAGCCTTTGAGGAAAGTAGCAGAGCAGTGCACCAATGCAGTGATGGATTCTGGAAACGTGTCCACTCTTACCGGTCAGTGTTTGAGGAGACACCTCCTCGTCCTCCTCCTCCTCCTCCTCGTCTTCTGCCATCACCTCTTCCCTGCAAAAACAAAAAAAAAAGCACTGAGTGAATGTTGATGACAGGGGGAAGGAAGTAAACTCTTGTGCATGTGAAAACAGAAGGCTCTGAAAATCAGCACTTAACTCACAAACTCCCTATATGCAGCAACAGGATTTACACTAACATTAATTTAAACATCATTGCGGGGTGATTTACCAAAAAAAAGTAATGCGTGAAATGTGCGTGAGCTGAGAAAACATGAGACACCTTGCCAGTATCCCGGGTACTCTGTCGTTTCTCTTTGGCCTTGCTCTTCTCCAGCGCCTTAGCCCTCTCCCGGTCTGATGGTGCCCCGAAGCGATTAGCCGCATTTGTGTCCTTGGTCATCATCCCCCTTTTTCGTAATTCAGGCTGCAATGTTTTTTTTAACATACATCTTTTAACATCTTATAGTCTAGTTGAATAAAAAAATTAAAAAAAGACAGTAGGCAAAGCTCGATGGAGCAACTATGAAACCACACATTACCTTCGATGAATCAGCACCGAAAATGGTGGGCACCGCATCTTCCCTAAGAAACTGTTTGCCATTGTAGTCGCGGAAACAATCTGGGTTAAAATGCTCTGAGCAGAGGCAAGTGTTAGGTGTAGGGATGAAGTTTTTCATCCCCAAACTTTGTACCCATTGGTTGGCAAGCTGAGGTTTACTGATGGGGAACCTAAGAGCAAGAAGACAATAAACACTGCTTAACACAAGCAAGCGCAGCTGACACATGCATGCATGCATTCATTCCCTCTCTCTCGCACGTATAAACACACCTAATTTAGCTAGCTTGCTAACTAGACTCAACAACAGCGACTATCTAGTTAGCTGGCTAACAACTAGCGACAACAACATTTGAAGAAAGAGTTTGCTAACGATAGCTTGAAGTTCTTTACTCCTTACCTGTAAAATCGTATTTCTGACCCTTTGATAAACTTGTTGGTGCAGCCGTTTACTGCACAGGTGACAGGCATGATAAACCTCCTGCTCGTATGGTCTGATGCCTATTTATTTAGTAACAATACAAACTATCAGACGCACGCTTCCACAACTCATGTGATTCTTCTTCTATTATATAATGGCGGTCTGCAAACAAACGTTTGCCGCCACCTACTGTGCTGGAGTGTGTAGTCAATCACGGTTTACAACATTCGCGCCACATTTCTAAATCCTTTTACCTAACTCCGTACTTCTGATAAAGTAAAGAGCCCTACTAACTTCGAATAGACCCTTCCCCATCACCAAAATCCCTTCCAAACCCCACCAACCTCAATGACCCTACACTTCAATCTTTCCCTCCCTTCAACATACTTACAACAATGTAACACATGCTCCACCATTTCATGACCATACACTCCTGAGACAAACCATTCACATGCTTGCCAACCAGCTGTAATGATGAGTTCAATGTACAATGTCCTAGGCGCAATGGAGCAAACACCTCTTCCTTCCTAATCTGACCTATGAATCTTGGTCCACCGACCTTTCTTTGGAGGGCATATACTGTAAATGCTGGCTCTAGGGCTCAGAGTCCTATCTCTTCTGCCACACATCTATCAAAATGGCTCTAGTCTCTCAATTCTGCATAATGACCGTATTACTTCCAATAGTAGGCCATTCCTATTAGAATTTCCAGATGATAAACTATTCAATACAGACAGGGAATCTGAGCCCACCATAATTCTGACAAGTTTTATGTCCTCCACCCACTAGAGGGCAACTACTATCGCCAACAGTTCAACTGAGTACACTGACAATTCGTCTATTAGTCTTCAACATATCTGCATATCAAATTCAGGAACGTAAACGCCTGCTCCTGTGCGACCCACTATCTGGGTCCTTGGATCCTTCTGCCTGGAATCGAACCAGGGTGTCTGTAGTGCCTTAGACCGCTGGAACCTCTTCAGAAGTTCCAGCTAGGCAGGCTAACGTTATTTAGCTAATTAATTTGCTAGCTATGACACAGTAGGCATATATTAATAATTATATACATGCTATCACAATTTACTGTAGCTACCGGTGGCTGAAAACACAATCGTCGCGGGATGAACGAGTGACGAATATCCGGGCAAGAGCAAGCCATTTAAAAAAAATCATTCCTTCCTTTTTTTTCTTAACAACAAATCAATACAGGAAGTACATGTGGGTTTAAAAGCACGAATCATTCCTTCCTCACCTTGCAAGTGTATACTCGTCAGACGGCATCAGAAGTGTCCAATTAATTTGAGGGTTTGTCTTTTAAGTGTTTGGACTGAAGCCATTGTTTCCTTTTGATTTAACCAGGCAAGTAAGTTAAGAACACATTCTTATTTACAATGATGGCCAGCCGGGGAACAGTGGGTTAACTGCCTTGTTCAGGGGCAGAACGACAGATTATAGTTTAATCTTTTTCTATGGTTTTCGGTAGCCAAAGCAATGCTCCTTTTCGAGGCCCGGAGGATGAGCATGGTTCCAAACCACCATGGCCTCGGTGATCTAACATGGAAATACATTATTTATGACCGTGTTTTCTTTCTGCTTTCATTTCGTATTTATATTTTGATGTGTATTGTCTGTAATTTATGTAATCCAGGGCTCATCTGTAGAAGAGACATTGGTCTCAATATGACTCCCTGATTAAATAAAGGTTAAACAAATTAAAAGGCAGGAATGATATCGTTTGCTAAAGTCCCCACATATTCCAGAAATACTGCCGCGTTCAAAACAACTGGGACCTTGGAACTCGAAAATAACCGATTTCAGTGCGTTCAAAACAACTTGGAACTCGGAAAAAAAACGAACTTGGATTTGAACGGTCCGAGATTTGAACGGTCATCCAATTTGGAATTCCAACTCCAGAACTCGGGCCTCTTTCTATATCTCCGACATGAAGATCACCGAGGTCATAATTTGACCTCGTATTTTTCCGAGTTCACAGTTGTTTTGAATGCAGCATACATTGCGATCCCTCTTCAAAATGGAGCGAGTTTACAAAGTGTCGTCGTGACGTCATGTGCTATCGACCAGATGGTTTTGGACAAGGCCGGGGGTGGTGCAGTTAAATATGTGGCATTCGTAATAATGTATTCATTTTAGTTGTGTCTAGCTATGTGTGTCAACGCTGACAAATCTTTGTTGCGTCAAGTGAAATTTATTTAGGCCTTTCTCTACCTGTTTCCTGCTCAAGTCACATGACTAGAGCAGGACTTCATGCTCAACACCAACCGTGCAGCAGGACTTCATGGGATCTGTCTGGCTAGTCGCTACGAAACGGGGTAACTATCGGTTACAAACTCAGGCAAGCCACCAATTCTGACTTTTTGTGTTGCTTAGTATAGTTTGTCTTGAGATGCCAGTTTAGACATGATACAGTTGTCTTTTTCGGTCTACTGGAATAGCTAGCTGACGAACTTGGTAGCTGGAATCCACCACCAGCCAGAGTTAGCCCTTGAGCCTTAGTTAACGTTAGCGTGCTAAGCCCATCTGTATTAGTTTACCGAACGAGCTAACATTAGCTAATAAGCTCTTTTCTAATTAACTAGCTATAGAAAAACAGCGCACGACGAGCCACAGAAGAAAATAGCTAAAGCTATGGCTGACAGCTAAAATGTAAAGTGTTTGTCAAGTTTAAATGAGTTGTGCCTAGCTTGCTGCGTTAACTTGCTACCAAGTTAGCTAGCTACTAGTAGTTAGCTGGCTAAATAGGTAGCTAACGTCAACATTACTGATGTCATCAGAAAACAATCTAGTTTGCTGGAGGTTATCTAACTACCCCAATGGTCATGATGGCTAGATTTCGAAATAGATATTGCCACAGATTGCAACATAACTTCAATAGCAGGACAGTCTAAGTTAGCTAGGCACAATTTCATAGGTACATTTTAGCCATTTAGCAGACGCTCTTATCCAGAGACATTTACAAGGGCATTTAAGGCACATCGGCGGATTGTTCACCTAGTTCGGGGATTCGAACAAGGTTAACGTTACTGGCCCAACACTCTTTAGCGCTGGGCTACCCTGCCGCTAAATTTGACATCAAAGATGATGGTGACTAATGGAGCCTGTGCTCAACTTTTCAGACAGAATCCTTACAAATGAGATTAGTTGTGTTTTTGAACATGGGATGTTCGATGTGATTGATGCATAGCTAGCAGATTGTAACGGGCTAACAATGTTATGTTCCATTAGCCTTTATTTAACTAGGCAGGTCAGTTAAGAACATTATTA
The DNA here is from genome assembly GCF_901001165.1 of Salmo trutta. Classification (NCBI taxonomy): domain Eukaryota; kingdom Metazoa; phylum Chordata; class Actinopteri; order Salmoniformes; family Salmonidae; genus Salmo; species Salmo trutta. Next base: position 37,300,261 of record NC_042985.1, on the reverse strand, counting down.
ATTTCAATGACGGCCTAGGAACAGTGGGTTAAATGCCTTGTTCAGGGGCAGAACCACAGATTTTTACCCTGTCAGCTCGGAGATTCGATCTTGCAACCTTTCGGTTAATAGTGCAACGCTCTAACCACTAGGCTACCTGCCGCCATACAGGGTAGGTACTGTTGGCTTAGCACAAAGTTGTCAATCAACAGTAACTTGGTGTCACCATCTTCATTTTCGATTTGGCCAAAGACATATCTTGTGAAGTGTCTGTCTAGTTTCAGGTGGTTCATTTTGAATTTAGAAAATGCTCTGTTAATAAAATAAATGTTTTGCTCCATGAAGTAATCCAACAATGTGTACGCTGCCATCTAGTCCATTTTAAAATCTAATCTCAAATTTTATTGGTCACATACACATATTTAGCTGTTGTTGTTATTGCGGGTGTAGTGAAATGCTTGTGTTCCTAGCTCCAAAAGTGCAGTAATATCTAACAATTAACAACAATACACACATCTCAAGTTAAATAAGGGAATTAAGAAATAAATATTAGGATGAGCAATGTCGGAGTGGCATTGACTAAAATACAGTAGAGTTGACTGCAGTATGTAAACATTAAAGTGACCAGCGGTTCTATGTATATAGGGCAGCAGCCTCTAAGGTGCAGGGTTGAGTAACCGGGTGGTAGCCGACTAGTGATGGCTATTTAACAGTGATGGCATTGAGATAGAAGCTGTTTTTTTTTTAGTCTCGGTCCCGGCTTTGATGCACCTCTACTGACCTGGATGATAGTGGGGTGAACAAGCTGTGTCTTGCGTGGTTGATCTTTTTGGCCTTCCTGTGACATTGGGTACTGTAGGTGTCCTGGAGGGCGGGCAGTGTGCCCCTGGTGATGCGTTGGGCAGACCGCATCACCCTCTGGGGAGCCCTGCGGTTGTGGGCTGTGCAATTGCACCACTGCCAGGGCCCTCACCTCCTCCCTGTAGGCTGTCTTGTTGGTAGTCAAGCCTACTACTGTTGTCGTCTGCAAACTTGATTGAGTTGGAGGCGTGCATAGCCACGCAGTCATGGGTGAACAGGGAGTACAGGAGGGGGCTGAGTATGCACCCTTGTGGGGCCCCAATGTTGAGGATCAGTGAAGTGGAGATGTTGTTTCCTACCATCACCACCTGGGGGTGACCCGTCAGGAAGTTCACCTAGTTGTGCAGGGTTGGGTTCAGACCCAGGGTCCTGAGCTTGGTGGATACTATGGTGTTGAAGGCTGAGCTAGGGGAAAGGGGGATACCTAGTCAGTTATTCAACTGAAATATGTCTTCCGCATTTAACCCAACCCCTCTGAATCAGAGAGCTATAGTCAATGAACAGCATTCTTATGTAGGTCTTCCTCTTGTCCAGGTGGGATTGTGCAATGGCGATTGCATCATCTGTGTACCTATTGGGGCGGTAAGCAAATTGAGGGTCTAGCATAAGTTAAAGGCGATTATGATCCTTGACTTGTCAAAGCACTTCATGATGACAGAAGTGAGTGCTACGGGGCGACAGCCATTTAGTTCAGCTACCTTTGCATTCTTGGGTACAGGAACAATGGTGGCCATCTTGAAGCATGTGGGGACAGACTGGGATAGGGAGAGATTGAATATGTCCATAAACACACCAGCCAGCTGGTCTGTGCATGCTCTGAGGACACGGCTAGGGATGCCATCTGGGCCGGCAGCCTTACGAGTGTTAACACGCATAAATGTCTTAATCACGTCGGCCATGGAGGAGGAGAGCCCACAGTCCTTGGTAGCGGGCCGCGTCGTTATCACTGTTAGCCTCAAAGCGAGCGAAGAAGGTGTTGAGCTTGTCTGGGAGCAAGACGAGTGTCCACAACATGGCTGGTTTTCTCTTTGTAATCCGTGATTGTCTGTAGACCCTGCCACGTACGTCTCGTGTCTGAGCCGATGAATTGTGACCACTTTCTCTACACTGACGTTTTGCCTTATTGTAGTTATTTGACCATGGTTAAATGCGGTGGTTTGCGCTTTCAGTTTAGCACGAATGTAGCCATCTATCCATGGTTTCTGGTTTGGGTAGGTTTTAAGTCATTGATTGAGACAGGTGTGTCCATCCCTTCTATAAGATTATAGCGGTCTGCGAACAAACGTTAGAGGTGCATGCCGCCACCTACTGTAGTGTGTAGTCAATCACAGCTTACAGACTAAATGAATAAAGAAACATTAAGAGAAACTAAACCCTCTTACCTAATCCTGTACTAAGAAAATAAGAGCCCAGCTAACTTCTAACAAACCATCCCCCAAATCCCTTCCATCCCTGTCCAACCTCAATAACCATACAATCTTTCCCCCTCTTCCACATACCGGTACTTAGAACAATACATAAACGCATGCTTCACACGGCAGGTGGTTAGTGGTTAGAGCGTTGGGCCAGTGGCAGAAGGCTGGCTCGACTCCCTGAGCTGGCAAGGTAAAAATCTGTCATTCTGCCACTGAACAAGGCAGTTAACCAACTGTTCCTAGGCCTTCATTGAAAATAAGAATTTGTTCTGAACTGACTTGCCTAGTTAAATAAAGGTAAAACAAATAAAATAAAAATACACTCCAGTGGGTCCACCCCAAAGTGCAGTATGCCATTATGACACTCACCTGTCTCGATCAATGACAGAATATTTGAATTAGACAAGATGGTGACGTACACATGTTGGATTACTTCATGAAGGAAAACATGGATTTCTTTTAACTGAATTTAGAAAATGCTCCAACGAACCACCTGCAACTGGACACTGACTTTTTTAGAAAATACAGTGCATTCGGAAAGTATTCAGACCCTTTCACCTTTTCCACATTTTGTTAAGTAACAGCCTACAATGTATTTTTCTTCCCCCTCAATCTACACACAATACCTCATAATGACAAAGCAAAAACGGGTCACATTTACAAAAGTATTCAGACCTTTAAATCAGTACTTTGTTGAACACCTTTGGCAGCGATTACAGCCTTGATGCTTCTTGGGTATGACGCTACAAGCTTGGCACACCTGTATTTGGGGACTTTCTCTTATTCTTCTCTGCTGATCCTTAAGCTCTCAGGTCTCTCCAGAGATGTTCAAGTCCGGGCTCTGTCTGAGCCACTCAAGGACATTCAGAAACTTGTCCCGAAGCACTCTTGTGTTGTCTTGGCTGTGTGTTTAGGGTCGTTGTCCTGTTGGAAGATGAACCTTCGCCCCAGTCTGAGGTCCTGAGAACCTGCTCCAGGGTGTTCATCAAGGGTCCTGACTAGTCTCCCAGTCCCTGCCACTGAAAAACATCCCCACAGCATGATGGTGCCAGGTTTCCTCCAGACGTGACGCTTGGCATTCAGGGTAAAGAGTCAATCTTGGTTTCAGCAGACCATAAAATCTTGTTTCTCATGGTCTGAGAGTCCTTTGTGCCTTTTGGCAAACCAAGTGGGCTGTCGTGGCTTCCATCTGGCCACTCTACCATAAAGTCCTGATTTGGTGGAGTGCTGCAGAGATGGTTCTCCCATCTCCACGAAAGAACTCTGGAGCTCTGTCAGCGTGACCATCGGGTTCTTTGTCACCTCCCTGACCAAGGCCCTTCTCTCCCGATTGCTCAGTTTGGCTGGGCGGTCAGCTCTAGGAAGAGCCTTGGTTGTTCCTAACTTCTTCCATTTAAGAATGATGGAGGCCACTGTGTTCTTGGGGACCTTCAATGCTGCAGAAATGTTTTGGTACCCTTCCCCAGATCTGTGCCCTGACACAATCCTGTCTCGAAGCTCTACAGACAATTCCGTTGACCTCACGACTTGGTTTTTGCTCTGACATGCACTGTCAACTGCGGGACCTTTATATAGACAGGTGTGCCTTTCCAAATTATGTCCATTTAATTTACCACAGGTGGACTCCAATGAAGTTGTAGAAACATCTCAAGGATGATCAATGGAAACAGCATGCACCTGAGCTCAATTTACAGTCTTGTGGAAATGGGTCTGAATACTTATGTAAATAATAATACGTAAATAAGGTATTTCTGTTTTATTTAATACATTTGTCAAAATGTCAAATCTGTTTTTGCTTTGTCATTATGGGGTATTATGTGTGTGTGTGTGTGTGTAGATTGGATTAAATAAATGTACATTTTAGTATAAGGCTGTAACGTAGCAAAATGTTGGAAAAAGGGAAGGGTTCTGAATATTTTAACAATACACTGTTCATGTTTGGCCAACTTGAGAATGAAGATGGTATCGTTATGGTTGGTCAAAAGTTCTCTGTGCTACTCCAAACAGTACCTATCCTGTAACTGCTAATTGAGCACCACGTTATCTCTTCACTAGCTAGCAAAGCTAGTGATTGTGTACTTGTCCAATTCTACGTGTGTGTGTGGGGAATTTAATTTGAGGTTACTTTTCTTTCCTCATAGGAATAGAATGACTAGTTCTGTACCTTAAATTCCCTTAAATGTGATTCTGGATAGTAACGTTAGCAGATTGATTATCTTCTTTTCACACACTGTTTTTGGTGCTGAGTATGGAATACTTTTGCTTAACCAGTAGAGTTACATCTGCTGATGTTGTGACGTTCAGGAGGAAAATAAGTTGCACCTAATTTGCCTACTGGCACTAGATAGTCTACTGTGATGGAACTCCGTCTTCTGCTGCCTTTCACTGTGAGATTGTACGCACACGCTCACCTGCATGCTCCCCATCAAAGTAGGTACTGAAACTTGGGCATAAGCAACATTTTTTTTATTTTTGATTAATGCTTTGTATGGTATCTTCATTGTTCAGTAACAATCCCATGTGTACAAGTGAGGGGATCGTTCCATATAGTTCTCATGACAGGCTTAGAATAAAGTACAGAATAAAAAAGGTTAAAGGGCATATTCCTAACTTCCTACCTTAATGTCCACTCCCTCAAGCCATGGAAATAAATCATAATCTATTTATGACCAAAAGGATATCTTTCTGGTATTTGAATTATTCCTCTTCAGGAATCAATGGGTGTATATCATGAATTAAAAAAAAAAAAATTAAAATGGATGTAGTAAATGCAGATTTCCCCTTAAGATTTTAAAATGTATTGTGAATGCCTCCTATGATTTAAATTCTACCCGTCTTTGAGAACAGTAGCACTCATTCCCTGGACAAAGGTCAAGCTCAACAGAACATTGGACTTGAGTGAGGTGACTTTAGGTCAGTGGCCCACAGCCCAAAGAACCTCATTCACCCAGTCAACTCAAGCTTTCAAACCAGCTGCAGCTTTCCTGTCCTCTAAAGTGGAAATTGTTAGGCTAGGACACAGTACATTTGAATAGGCCAAAAGTCTTTAAAGGAACAATCCTTCCTTAGTTTTTCATCTCAACGGCAGCCCAGCCTCTTGTTTTGCCATAACTCTTAGAAATGGGCTGGGAGAAATGTAGGCCTAACCACTCTCACATTCATAGATAGTGCTATGGATACGACTGACAGTCCATGATATCAAAAAGCTAGTTTTACACTTATTTTGAAACTTGTTGGAAAAACGATGGATTAAAACAACTATAGCCCATTTGGGGTTGTCAGTAGTGATAGGGAGGGAGGGGGGGAGGGGTGTAGATCATTATTTTAATATGTAACTTTTGTCCCAAGAATCAATTTGTAAAAAGCAGTGGTGTGAAAATACTACTTTAGTTTTTTGGAGGTATCTGTACTTTACTATGTATTTTTTTTATTTTTTTGAAAAAATGTTTTTCTCCCCAATTTCGTGATATCCAATTGGTAGTTATCTTGTCCCATCACTGCAACTCCCGTACGGACTCAGTAGAGGCGACGGTCGAGAGCCGTGCGTCCTCCGAAACACGACCTGCCAAGCTGCACTGCTTCTTGACACAATGCCCGCTTAACCCGGAAACCAGCCGCACCAATGTGTTGGAGAAAACACTGTACAGCTGGCGACGAAGCCAGTGTGCATGTGTCCGGCCCACCACAAGGAGTCGCTAGAGCGCGATGGGACAAGGACAAGGACATACCAGCCAGCCAAACCCTCTAACCCAGACGACGCTGGGCCAATTGTGTGCCGTCTCCTGGTCGCGGCCGGCTGCGATACAGACCGGGTTCGATCCCATGCTGTGGAGAGAGCCCTGAAATGTGTAGACATATTTGAGGTGTTGGCAGCAGCGAAGGCTATTCTCGTTGAGCGTGTCAACATACTGTTAACGTTTTTTCCACTCCCTGTCCTTCGCTGTTGTAATCTGGGAAGACGTAATGTTCCCAAACTGGAGTTTTAAACTAGTTCCTGGCTGCATCTCACAAAAGCACAGTTTCAAATTCGCCGATTTTAGAATTTTGACTACAACGTGCTTTGTTTTAACGGAATAGCCTGAAATGTGTTTTTCAGCTCAGATTTACTCGAGGCATAGGCCTGCAACACGGCATGGCCTCGAGTTTTTTACATTTTATTTTGTAAATGTATTTTTTATATATTAATTTGGGTTCACACTGAGGACAGACCTGAGGTCCCCGTACCAAACGGTTCCGTAGAAATAGTGTACTGTTACACCCTAACTTGTGATTTGTTAGTTCTCTGTTAACTAGCCTACTTTTAGGCCCCTTTTTCTTCTGTGTTGTTTATGAGAAGTGGCTGGTTAGACACACTCCAAGAGGAAAAGACTTGAGCAGCTCAAGGCGCTATGGGGATTTCAGAGCCATGCAAATAACCGATAGTTACCTCTCCTGTGTTCCCGTTTTCACCCTGCCTCCCCTCACTCCCTCTTTCTGTTTCTCTCTGACTCCCACAGAGTGTTGACAAGCAGAAGGGTTTGTTTCTCTGAAGATTTTGTCGTAGAACTTCCACGTGACAGAGGGATTTAGTAATTTTTCTTTTTTCTCGAGTGGAACACACAGGCCTGTCCTTAAAGCTGTTCATCTGTCAATGCCAGGGTAGCAGCCACATTGAATGAGGTTTCAGTCTCACATGGGCAAGATGGACAGATCATAACAATTACTTCAAAGGTATGTTGAACCCCAGATGCCCAATTCAACTGTCTCTGATAAATCTCCTTAACACACTGACAAGTTACTGACACACAATACACTTGAGCCTCTCAAACGAGTAACAGGTCTATGCCAAGTCTTTTTTGTTTTTTTTACATTTTATGCCTACATTTGCCAAAATGTTTAATTGAATCAATGTCCATGGTCATACCTGGAGATGGGGCAGTCGGCAATCAGCTAAAAGTGTTTGACATTATAGTAATTTAGCAGACACTCTTATCCATAGTGATTTACAGGAGCAATTACAGTTAAGTGCCTTGCGCAAGGGCACATCAACAGATTTTGGGCCTAATCGGCTCGGGGATTCAAACCAGCAAGCTTCCGGTTACTTGCCCAACACTCTTAATCTAGGCCACCTGCCGTCCTGCTTTTTTTCTTAGTTGATCATGTTTGAACAATGCCGATGAAGGAAAAATATTGGCGTTTTTCTTGCAGGTACAGCCAACTAGTGCAAAAATAAAATTGGGACATTGTCAAATGATATGATCATTAGTTTTGAGGCTATACGGTTTGTTTACACTGACGTTGTTTACAAACATTAGAGTAAAGTAAGCTTTGGGTTCTGATGGGGACAGTTGAACTAAGCTCATCAGGCAGTTATGTTCTTAAAGAATCAGTTGGTATCAGTTCTACAAATAGAGTACAATTCGCATCCCTTTGTTATTTTAAAGCCTGTTAGATTAAATGAAGCACCCTTTAATATAGACCACATGGAACATTCAAAATATGTATTTTTTTTTTAAATTAATGTTTTTCAGACTTATAGGAAGATTTCAACCCATTTACCTCAATGTCTCCTACATTTTCAACATCACAGTAAAGCCCTAGTTATGGGCAGTTCCACAGTAATGGCATTGCGCTGACACCCTTAAAATGGATACCAATCAAAAAAACATTTGAATCTCAAACTCTATGCACAAGGACTACTTTTAAGAATTGACCCCGAATAAACAATTTAAAAAAAAATAAAAACACATTTACTCTAACTGTGCAGATGCAAAGTTTGGTAGCAGAATTTCAGTAACAAAAGTCATCACGTTTTCCTAAAAATGTTAAATAACTGCTCCAAATTAAGATTGAAAGATGTCTGCAGAAAGAATGGGGAGACATCTGACGTGACACGTTGAACATCTCAGTAGGTTATTGAGCTACAGTAAGCAAAGTGGATTTACACCCGGTAACAGAATTGTGCTAATGGAATTTCATCATGGGTCCCTGATCTGTACTACACGGAATTGCATAATTATGGATATGAATGTCATTCTCTTCATGGTGATACATCCTAAATAGCTACACAAAGGCAATATTCACCTTGGCATATTTGGGTATTATTCTACACTCTTGTCTATTTATTTTAATGAGCTCTGGCACAAAACAAGACCAAATTTGGTGGTTTTGGACCGGACCAAAGTACAGCACACTAGCTCAGTAGATTACAGTAAAGTATAGTACACTACATAATAGTGTACTCAACAGGGGTTGTGTTAACACAGAATTCAGCATTTTTCACACAGAGAAAATGTAGCCGCTTAAGAAATATCTTGCTGCGCTTTGTTAACTCGGATCTAAAATGCTACATATTGTAAGCATTAATTTTGTTCTTCAGTCGCACTTCTCCACTCGGATGAGAATTCACAAATGGGCATTTTTATCAGCAGACAACGCTCTGACTGATGTGTAGCTACTTTTCTAGGTGTAACCTACCTTTCTCCTTTTCTCCGGTAATATGCAAGATTAACTTTAAGCAAAACATTACAAAATGTAGCTGGCTACATTCTTTTTATGATGAACATTAGAAATATGATGGCAGTGAATAATTTTTACAAAAAATAGCTCCTTTTTGTTTCATTGTATGCTCATTTACTTGTGGCTGCTATAAATAGCGCTGCGCTTCTGTTATCTGATAAATGAAGCTATTTTATGCCATGTGTTGCACTGATGTATTTTCTGTGAAGGAACACTATATAGTTGCACGCCCCTGATCACTCTATTGAAGCAGAAAAACACTGACTTTCAATATATAACGCAGGTGAAATGGTTTAAAACGCAGATTATTATTTTTTTGAAGGTCAGCGTTTTGAAAATGCAGATTTCTGAACTCTAATGCAACCCCTGCTCAACTCTAGTGTGCTCTACTGTGTACTGTACTTAACTCCTCCACTATTCTACTGTTCTGAACTATACTCTATAGTAGTGCAGTAAAGTACTGTACCTTTCTTTAGTGTACTATACTCCTATTGTACTGTTCAAACTTTTTAAACCTGGACATCTATGATTGGTTCAGATTTGGACCGGACCAAATCGGAACCAATCATGGATGACTAGATTTGGGCCAAATTAAGGACCAAAAAATGTTTGTGGACGTTGAAATTAATACCAGGTGATGGACCGACAATTTCAACTACAGTTGAACAAATAAATGAAGAGCTAAAATGTCTTGTCAAGTATTCAACTCCTTTTGACAGGAGTAAAAAAAATGCTTAAGTTGCATGGACTCTGTGTGCAATAATAGTGTTTAACATGATTTTTGATTGACTGATCTCTGTACCCCACACATACAATTATCTGTTAGTCCTTCAGTCGAGCAGTGAATTTCAAACAGACTCGACCAGGGAGGTTTTCTAATGCCTTGCGAAGAAGGGCACCTATTTGGTTGATGGGTAAAAATGTAAAAAGCAGACATTGAATATACCTTTGAGCATGGTTAAGTTATTAATTCCACCCTGTGACTACAAAGAGTTCTTAACTCTGTTGCCAGAGAGGAAGTAAACTGCTCAGGGATTTCCCCATAAGGCCAATTGTGACTTTAAAAAGAGTTGAACGGCTTTGACGGGAGAAAATCTAGTCAAAATTATAATGCGCAAAAATAGCCAAAGAAATAGGTTAAAATACCAGAGATTCTTACGTGGCCCATTTTTATATTAGGCTAGTGGTATTATTGAGCTATATCAGCCAACAGGGTAGACGTAGTTTGAAAGAGGAGTTGGGGTGAAATATAGGAGAGTGGACACTTTCTTGACTTAAGCTACGTTTTGCATAACTTTTAGGTGCATTTTGCATAAGTGGTGGCGGCAGGTAGCCTAGCAATTAGAGTTGGGCCAGTAACTGAAAGGTTGCTGGTTGGAATCCCCGAGCCTACAAGGTGACCCTGTCTGTGCCCTTGATAAGAGCATCTGCTAAATGACAAAATGTGAACCGGATGATTTAAGCAGTGTAAAAATGTATTTCCAGTCGGTGTTGGAGTCTATTTTAAACTATAGCCTGTCATATTTAGGAAGTTAAAGACGAGTGCTGTGCTTCCGCGTCCTATACAGCCTCGTCTACAGGCTATTTAATTGAGACCACACGTATAGGCGCACTTGATCTGGCACGCTTTCTACCTTTTCACTTCTTTATGGCATTTTCTTTGAAATAAAGTATGGTCTTTTGTGTCTATTGGCTCTTATATTAGTTATATGATATTATTTTTAAATTTTTTTTTATTACCCCCAGGTGCAGATTTGATTTCGTAATGACAAGCTGCTGTGCAGAAGATGTCCACGCTGTCTGCGACTGATATCACAGATGTTGGTCCTGGTAAGAGAGCCCCATGTTTCAGTCATGATCTGACTGGGTCCTTGAACGGTTGAGATGTACATTTACATTAACCCCCATTCATCAGCTGGGTTCTCAGTTGACCCCGCGTGTCATTACACTGATTGGGAGCACTGACATTGTAGGTCACTCCACAAAGTACACTACAGAATTTGTAATCATTTTAGTGACAATTTTCGATAATTATTTTTAAGAATACAGATGAAAAGAACTTGAACTGGGTTAGTCATGTCTTGTATTGAAAATATGAAATGTTTAAATAAATGAAATGGCTTAGTATGATTACATTCTTACCTTTTCATAATCCAAAACCCATCCGTTTCAGGGATGTGAGGTATTATTATATTGTTTGTTTTTCAACCTCCTAGAACCAATAGTGTAACAGGAAGACATTGCTGTTTGTATACATTGTCGTAGAAACTAGCGTTATCGGCCGTAAAATATCTACTTTATAGCTTCAAGTTGTTAAAACCTTTTATTTAGTCACCCTTATTCTGCCCATCCTACAAGGGTAAAACATTTATTGGAGTTTTGAGAATTATTTACACCAGCGATTCTCAACTGAGGGTTTTGAATGGGTCGTGGGTAAAATACAATAATACTCCAATCTGAACTTAAACCAGGTATGTGGAATGTTAATGTACTTACATTTTCACACTTGTTTTTCTAATGTACGTCGCTCTGGATAAGATAAATTACACATGTAAATGTTTTAATAATTTCATCTCTGAACAATTTTTCTTAAATCACAATATTTTCAATGTAGAGAGCTATTAGCAATGCTATTTTTTGGGTAGATTCATTGTCTCAAACCAGTGAGGTCATCAAGAATATGGGCATTTTATTATTGACATTGAAAGAGGTGGAAAGGATGTTCCCTTGTCATATAATTGGTACATTTACTATCAATATAGCATAAATTTTTTTTTTTTTTCCAGATTGTATTTTGGTGAATCTTTTTCGTGATGTGAATATTGGGTCACTACTGAGACAACCTGGTTCAATTTGGGTCCTGAGGCAAAACCAGTTGACAACCACTGATCTACACCATTAACATTATTTTACCCATTGGTCAAAAGATGTGTTTTTGCTTGGACACCCTACAATGTGCGTTTCTATTTATTTAACTAGGCAAGTCGGTTAAGAACAAATTCTTATTTTCAATAATGGACTAGGAGAAGTGGGTTAACTGCCTTTTTCAGGTGCAGAATGACAGATTTTTACCTTGTCGGCTCGGGGATTCGATCTTGCAACCTTTCGGTTCCTAGTCCAAAGCTCTGACCACTAGGCTACCTGCCGCCCCGTATCACAGGTGAGGTGTTTGACGGGGCCCCAGAGCTGCAGCTGGACTGCCTCTGCAGTGGTGACGACCGCAGCAGTGCAGAAATGAAGCATGAGGGCAACCTCCTCCCCCTGGAACCACCCGACCATGCAGGGTTTTCCAGCCCCCCCCAGAAAGGGCCTTCCTCACTAGCTGAGAAGAGCAGCCCACTGCCCATGGAGCCCAGCGACATCAAGGCCGACCCCGCCGACAGCATGCCTGCCAACACAGGTGCGCATGTTTTTGTATTTTGATTTGATTTAACCTTTGTTTATCCAGAAATTCCCATTTGAGTTCTAGAGACCTATTTTGTGAGGGAGACCTGACACCTGTGTGTTCAGTGACGTCATCAAACCAGTCGGACTGGTCCAAGCATCAGGCTAATCCGTCTCATCTTATATATTTACAGTACATGCCTATATTTTCCCAGATAGTTCCATATAGTATATTGACAGTACATGTATGCATTTACTGTTTTCTGCATATCATCTATTGATAGTACATACATTTTATATATTTCCAGAGGGCCAGCCGGTGAAGAGGAAGAAGGGTCCAGCCCCCAAGATGCTGGGGAACGAGGTGTGCAGCGTGTGCGGGGACAAGGCCTCAGGCTTCCACTACAACGTGCTGAGCTGCGAGGGCTGCAAGGGCTTCTTCCGCCGCAGCGTCATCAAGAGTGCCCAGTATTCGTGCAAAAACAACGGCCGCTGTGAGATGGACATGTACATGCGCCGCAAGTGCCAGCAGTGCCGGCTGCGCAAGTGCCGTGAAGCAGGCATGCTGGAGCAATGTGAGTTGTGGTTGCCACAGGGAACTGTAGCAACCATTTGTGTTTAAAAAAAAATATATATATTATATACACCTTACCTTCAAAAACACCTGTGCTTTTTTTGGACCTTTTCCTTTGATCTGTCAGGAAATGTAGCGGTTTTGCAAAAAAAAACTGAAGATGCTTTATTTTAAATGTAGAGATACTGATTGGAGATGTCTCTGCAAGATCTCTATAAAAAGCTGAAGTACATCATTGAAATTGACCTCCCAAACTATGGTAGTACTTATTTTTCCTACTTTTCATTACTGTGCTGATTGTGTTCCTGGCACCCCCAGGCGTTCTCTCAGAGGAGCAGATCCGAGTGAAAAAGATGAAGAAGAACGAAGAAGAGACTGCACGCACGTCTGCCGTGGTGACCCCCACCCCGGTGCCGGAGGTGGTCCCGCTGGCGCCCGAGCAGTTGGAGATGATCGAGAAGCTGGTGGCCATGCAGAAGCAGTGCAACAAGCGCTCGTTCATCGACCGGCCCAAAGTCACGGTGATTGTCTCTGAGTGTCCCAAACCTTTGACGCCACAGGGCAAACTACTAACATATGGCATGCTTAGTTATCTTAAACAGTTTTGATTGATTGACAGTTGCACTAATGTAAGAATTGGTATGAAATCGTCATCTTGATATGGAGGTGGAATACAACATTTCTGCATTCCACAATATTTACACAACACCTCCATGTTCAAAGACATGTTAGCCAAGAATACTGCAAAAAATATTGTTACTGTTGAATTTTGGCCAAATTAACTTTGTCATCCAGACAATTTTTGATAGTTCAGTAGCTCTGAGCACATGGCGAAATTTCTGCATTGTATTAGGTGTTTTTATTTTTATTTTTTAAATATTGATGAATTGAATAATTTGTTCATTAATCTATTGATGTCTTTGTCTCATCTAATTTCCAGCCGTGGCCCCAGAGTCAGGACCCCCAGAACAGGGAGGTGCGGCAGCAGCGCTTTGCCCACTTCACTGAGCTGGCCATCATGTCGGTCCAGGAGATAGTGGACTTTGCCAAGCAGTTGCCTGGCTTCCTAGAGCTCACCAGAGAGGACCAGATTGCCCTGCTAAAGACCTCAACCATTGAGGTGAGTCATCGTTTTTCTAGTGTATTACTCTTTCCCCTCATATTCTCAAACAGGTTTGTTAAAGTGGGAAATACAGTAATAACAAATGCCGGCTTTATATTGTCTTTCGCCTATTAACCCCCCCCCCCCCCGCCCAAAAAAACCACATCTAGTCAAGACCACTGGGAGGGGGGAATCATGTCCTGCTCAATAGCATTGTTTGTTTTTAGGATCACATGTCTCAATATGTCAAGTAGATTATTTACTTTGCTCAATGTTTCTCACTTGATCCCCAGTCACTGAGATGTGCCTTGTTTTTCGGCAGATCATGCTGCTGGAGACATCGCGGAGATACAACCCTGCCATTGAGAGCATCACGTTCCTGAAGGACTTCAGTTATAACAAAGAGGATTTTGCCAAAGCAGGTGAGATGTTCATGATCCACATTCAAGCTGCAATCAGTCAAAAACAAGTTGCTCGCCTTCAACTCCCTCCTGTTCTATACTCCAGGGGGTCCCCCTTTTAACATAAATTACTTTATTTAAAAAATGTTATGTTGTTTTGAAGGTCATTTCCTGCAATTCCATGTAGTTTAACAAGATTCATGACATATTTTAGGTAGGCTATTTGATGATAATAATGGATAAGGAAAATGAATTCTATACCCGTTTTCCCAAAAATGTTATTCCGCTTACAAATGTTTTATTACAGTTTATGAACCCTCAATTTAACCCTCAATCTTTTACAAAAAGTGAATAGATCAAATGAAAGCGACAGTCACACACGACTACTTCTCAAGTAAAGTCAAATTTCTTTGACTTAACATTAGAAGGGCGTAGCTCAGCTTCTGAATGTCATGGAGACAAACCAAAGATATCCCCATGTGCATCAGTTGTCTTTCTCTGACATTTCACACCTTTTTTTTTCTCTTTAAAAAAATATATATACAGTACCAGTCAAAAGTTTGGACACACCTACTCATTCAAGGGTTTTTCCATCAGCTCATCTAATGCAGCACTCATCACTCTCCTTGGTTAAATAGCCCTTACACAGCCTGGAGGTGTGTTGGGTCATTGTCCTCTGGAAAAACAAATGATAGTCCCACTAAGAGCAAACCAGATGGGATGGCGTATTGCTACAGAATGCTGTGGTAGCCATGCTGGTTAAGTGTGCTTTGAAATCTAAATAAATCAGACAGTGTCACCAGCAAAGTATCATCACACCAGCTCATGCTTCACGGTGGGAACCACACATGCGGAGATCACCCGTTCACCTACTCTGCGTCTCACAAAGACATGGTGGTCACATTTGGACTCATCAGACCAAAGAACAGATTTCCACTGGTCTAATGTCCATTGATTGTGTTTCTTGGTCCAAGCAAGTCTCTTCTTATTATTGGTGTCCTTTAGTAGTGGTTTCTTTGCAGAAATTCGACCATGAAGGCCTGATTCACACAGTCTTCGCTGAACAGTTGATGTTGATGTGCCTCTTACTTGAGGACCACAGCTTCACTGAGTTCATGAGAGCCAGTTTCATCATTGCGCTTGATGGTTTTTGTGACTGCACTTGAAGAAACTTTCAGAGTTCTTAATTTTCCGGATTTACTGACCTTGTCTTAAAGTAATGATGGACTGTTGTTTTTCTTTGCTTATTTGAGCTGTTCTTGCTATAATATGGACTTGTTATTTTACTAAATAGGGCTATCTTCTGTATACCGTCACAACACAACTGATTGTCTGAAATGCGTTAATTTGAGGAATTTCTTTCCTTAACTTTTAACAAGGCACACCTGTTAATTGAAATGCATTCCAGGTGACTACCTCATGAAGCTGGTTGAGAGGGTGCCTAGTGTGCAAAGGGTGGCAACTTTGAAGAATCTCAAATGTAAAATATATTTAGCTTTGTTTAACACTTTTTGATAGTACATGATTTCATTGTTTTGACGTCTTCACTATTATTCTACAATGTAGAAAATAGTAAAACATTAAGAAACACCCTTAAATAAGTAGGTGTGTCCAAACTTCTGACTGGTACTGTGTGTATATACACTACCGTTAAAAAGTTTGGTCACATAGAAAAGTCCTAGTTTTTGAAAGAAAAGCACTTTTTTTCCCATTAAAATAACATCAAATTGATCAGAAATGCAGTGTAGACATTGTTAATGTTGTAAATGACTATTGTAGCTGGAAACAGCAGATTTTGTTTTTAATGGTGTACAGAGGCCCATTATCAGCAACCATCACTCCTGTGTTCCAATAGCACATTGTTAGCTAATCCAAGTTTATAATTTTAAAAGGCTACTTGATCATGAGAGAACCCTTTTGCAATTGTTAGCACAGCTGAAAACTGTTGTCCTGATTTAAAGAAGCAATTAAACTGGCCTTTAGAGTAGTTGAGTATCTGGAGCATCAGCATTTGTGGGTTCGATTACAGCTCAAAATGGCCAAAAACAAAGACCTTTCTAATCAAATTCGTCAGTCTATTCTTGTTCTGAGAAATGACGGCTATTCCATGCGAGAAACTGAAGGTCTCAATCAGCGCGGTGTATTACTCCCTTCACAGAACAGTGCAAACGGGCTCTAACCAGAAAAGAAAGAAGTGGGAGGCTCCGGTGCACAACTGGGCAAGAGGACGAGTACATTTGACTAGTTTGAGAAATGGATGCCTCAAGTCCTCAACTGGCAGCTTCATTAAATAGTACCCGCAAACACCAGTCTCAACGTCAACAGCGAGGAGGCGACTCCGGGATGCTGGCCTTCTAGGCAGAGTTCCTCTGTCCAGTGTGTGTTTTGCCCATCTTAATCTTTTCTTTTTTTTGGCCAGTGAGATATGGCTTTTTCTTTGCAACTCTAATGATCAATTAGCCTTTTAAAATTATAAACTTGGATTAGCTAACACAACGTGCCATTGGAACATAGGAGTGACGGTTGCTGATAATGGGCCTCTGTACGCCTATGTAGATAAAAATCAGCCGTTTCCAGCTACAATAGTAATTTACAACATTAATGACTAGACAGTATTTCTGATCAATTTTGTTTTTGTAATGGACCAACGTGCTTTTCTTTCAAAAACAAGGACATTTCTAAGTGACCCCAAACTTTTGAGTATATATATATCTCCCTCAAATCAAGGAAGATCCTGCAACCCCTCAAGGAAACTTTGGCACAACCCTTGCCATACTCTGTAGAGACATTGACCTTTTACCCTTAACCCATTATTTGTTTCCCTCTCTGTTTGTATTTCCCTCCTCTTTCATCCCCCTCAGGGCTGCAGTTGGAGTTTATCAACCCCATCTTTGAGTTCTCCAAGGGGATGAACGACCTGCACCTGGACGAGGCGGAGTATGCTTTGCTCATCGCCATTAACATCTTCTCTGCAGGTCAGAGGTCAAGTGGTATGCTAGTGTGGAACAGAGCCCATATGCAAGGTCCCTTTATTACAAAGGTCTGGACATTGTCGTAATCATTAGTGATTCACTGATGTGGATATTCTGGGCCGATACCAATATTAAATATTTTCTTTGCAATATCGATTTTTAAGCTATTATCGGCCGATACCAATATTGTCACTGACATATTGTGCATCCCTAGTAATCATATGCGGAAGCGTCCCGAAAACAAACAAATTCATGGGAACAGCGCCCTTTTTTAAAGATTCTACATGGTGTCAGGTGAAAATATGACCAGGGGTCAGGAAATTATGTAATAAGGTCGCTGTAGATATCTTGAAACCTTTCAATAAATAGAATGACCGTTAATGATACAGTGCCTTCAGAAAGTATTCATACCCCTTGACCTATTTTAAAATGGACTGAATATATTATCTACACATAATACCCACATAATGACTAAGTGAACCAAGTTTTTAGAACATTTAGTAAATTTATTGAGAAATGAAATACATAAATATCTAATTTACATAACTATTCACAACCCTGAGTCAATACATGCTAGAATCACCTTTGGCAGTGATTACAGCTGTGAGTATGTCTGGGTAAGTCTCTACGAGCTTTGCACACCTGGATTGTACAATATTTGCACATTATTACAATAAATCTTTAAGCACTGTCAAGTTTGTTGTTGGATCATTGCTAGACAGCCATTTTCAAGTTTTGCCATAGATTTGTAGGCCTATTTAAGTCAAAACTGTAACTAGGCCACTCAGAAATATTGAGTCATCTTGGTAAGCAACTGGTGTATATTTGGTGTTGTGTGTTTAGGTTATTGTCCTGCTGAAAGGAGAATTTGTCTCCCAGTGTCTGTTGGGAAGCAGACTGAACCAGGTTTTCCTCTAGGATTTTGCCTGTACTTAGCTCTGTTCTGTTTCTTTTTATCCTAAAAAGGTGTGAACACCTTCTGAAGGCACTGCGTGCGTTTGCTGAGGAGTTCACTACGTATGTGTCTATTTTCACTTTGAAAATGACTTTGATGGTGAACTTTCCGTGCCGCTACCGTTCACTCACTCGCCTCGCTGGTCTCTGCCTAAATGCGAAAGAATTCTAAACAAAGAGTTTGGGATATCAAAATATGAATGTCTTGACCTGGGTACTACAAAGACCTTCCCCATATGTAGAAAGTAATATTCAACAGATATCTATGCATTGTATTAGGTATAAAACATTCAGCTGTATTCGTATGTTTCCCAGACCGGCCCAATGTGCAGGACCATGAACTGGTGGAGCGACTGCAGCAGCCGTATGTGGACGCACTTCGTTCTTACATCATGATAAAGAGACCAAACGTGAGTGCCCTAGTTATATGATTTAACTTGTACAAGCCGCTATGTGTAGGTTTTGAGGATTCAGTTGTCACGTGCACCCTTGAGTCTGCATTGAGTTGAATTCCGTTTTCAATTCCAGTCGGTACAGGAAATGTATTGAAATGCAGGTTATGAGTGGGAAAATCCAAATAGAAAGTAATATGAAAATGTTAGATTTAAAAATGTAATGGTCCCCAACACTGAATTATGAATGGGGTTAAATTAACCTCTCTCTTCCTTCTAGGATCACCTGATGTTTCCACGCATGCTCATGAAGCTGGTCAGCCTCCGCACCCTCAGCAGCGTCCACTCTGAGCAGGTCTTCGCCCTGCGCCTCCAGGACAAGAAGCTCCCGCCGCTGCTATCTGAAATCTGGGACGTCCACGAGTGACTCCGCTGATGCCCTCACGGAACTCTGTTGCGCTTCGCAGACATATGTACTTGGATGGACACTAACATTGGGTCTGTCTTTCAAGTGTTGAAAAAAAAAGACTTGTGAATGAAGCGACGCCTCCCAGGCTACCCAAACACGACGAATCAAACCTACAGATTGGTTGCCGGATTGGAGGAACATTTTTTTAATTTTAATTTTTTTGTGTCTTCTGTGCAGTTTGGCAGGATATTGATGCCCATCTGTCCTGCAGACTGGGACAAATCTCATGGGGCATAGAAATAGAATGAATATAATTGGTATTTCTATGGGTTGAGGATTGTGCACACCTGATTTCTGTCCCTCGCCCATTCCGTTGTATTGAAGGTGAGACGGCTTGTGGTGAGATTGTGCTGCCATGGTCAGTTTGGCTCAGACTTGCTAGCCAGTGTTAACCATTAAATCTGTTGATAGTCAGTCTCATGATACACATCTTTAACGACAATTGCCATGAAGCTTCAGATGCCATGAAGCTCCACTCTCAGATCCACATCATCGATGATAACCCCATAGTGAAAATAAATGGAAAAATACATGTTATAGCCCTGTGTTGCAATGGGATAGGATATAGAGGTATTTTAACTGCTGCCCAATGTTAAGAAATGTCTTATTGGTGCCCACTGTCCAGATGTATATTAGAATGGTAGGTTACCTGCTTGATACTGTTGCGATTTTAGCAGTTTAATATTCAGCCATCTGATTTGTTCTCCTCTCGGAAGGAACAGGAAAGCAATTCTGATTGGTGTTGAATTGTTTAAGGTAAAGTGATTGGAAGTGCTGGTGTAGGGATGCGTAGTCTACCACTTCCAAGCGCAGGGCCCCCACCAACCATTTGTAAATGTACTCAAACATTGATTTCCATGTACAAAGTATATATTACTATGACAAAATATATATATTTAGTATGCGCCCAAGTGAAGACATCCATACAAAACGACTGTACAATCAACACTCACTAACGCACAAGCAAGCAGTGATTTATTTTTAAGCATGACTGGGTATGTGACGGACAAGTTGAGACCTTATACACTGGAACAACTTCAATGCTACGCTAGGTAGTAGTAAGCTTAGGCTATGGGTGGGGGCACAAAAGAATCTGAACTCATCATGCAGTGGCTCGTGGGTCTGCTTACCCACAATCTGCCCCGCCTACCTTGCGAGCAAAACATTTTAGTGCTCCTCCCTCATGACAGCGAAGAGAACACATTTTAGTTTTAAAGTTAATTTCCTGCAATTCTACACATTTTGCCTTAGGGCGGAGGCAAATGTTCAGTTTTTAATATGATAACTGATTTATCAACCGGTCGGTAATTTGACCAGGCTTACTTCAAGTTTGGTATAGTCTAGCGGCCAGCAAAATATCTAATTAAGTGACTGCTGATGCACAACCAAATTTTTTAATTGCACTTTGTCTTTTATTGTAACTCCCAACAGTAAGTTGAGACCCCATCCCTGGTCTAGTCATATGTACGGTCCTCCCCTCTACCAAATCAGCATGATTCAAGACATCTGAGTTGCAACTTTGTCTAAAATGTGCTTTGCATCCCACAATAGTTGGAATAGCAAAATAAGTAAAATTGTGCTCCTTGTGTGGGCACTGCAGTGTTTTCTTCAACAGTAACATTTCTGGGTTACACTTTAACTTCAATGAATAAACCATTGTAAATGTTTAAATGCTTATATACATTATGAATGTCTACTAATAATGAAATACTCAATAGTTTTTAAAGCTATTTATACATGGTTATTCGTGAATGTTATTCTAGTCTGACCCATTTGATTACTAATAAGGCCATTCTAACGTTTCACTCGACTAAGCTCTGTTATTCATCTGTTTTTTTTCATGATGCTGTTTCTATCACAGTCCTTTGTATGATGATGACTTCTCTAATGTGACACTTTTATTAAACAAACGTTCAGACGGAATTAGAGAAGGAAAGCTTTTTTTTTTTTGCGATTTCTGAGTGACAGTTTTGTCCATTCCTTACAACTCAAATCAGTGTGAAATAGAGGAGAGTTGAGGACTCAGACAAAATGGGGAGATTTATCATAAGTTGCACAGAGATGAGTGAGTAAGACATATGGAACAATTACTAGATGGAGCTTTCAGTTAGGAGAAGAAAAGCAATGCAATTATTTAACAAATATGATCATGTGTGATATTAGGGTTGGTGGGCTCCTATTTGTCGTCCAATGTCAACCATCAGGTTATGGCTGTTTTGGTTTTTATTTAGTTTGGGTTAATAATGAGACTGTGATTGTCTTTTGATGGAGCTGACTCATAACCTGAAGATGGTTATTTACACTATTCAAAGGGTTTGCTCTTCCCTGGGCATGCGTGTGTGTGTGGAGCCATCTATTTTCAATTACTCTTGAGACGGAAATGTCTCAACCATACAATCCCAGTTTTCCAAAAAATTTTCCCCCTTCAATATGTAACTCATACCAGCAAATGATTGTCTGCATTGAAATTACATTATTTCAGTATTTTCAATATTAATAGAAAACTAAGCATTAACACAAGGTATGCGATTAATGGTATGGGGTCTTAGGTCTAAATGATGTTTTCAGTTGTTTGGAATACACAATGTTCCTTGACATTATTGTTAATACTGTTGGTAACTGAAAGTTGATTGTAATAGAATTTACGACATTCTGGTGTGCAGAACTCATTTAATTCCCTTCTCTACATCTTAAAGGGTGAAGCTGTAAACGATATTGACATAGAAATGCAAACTTATTTGAATGTTTAACACTTTAGGACCTTCTATATTCTTTTATGTATAAATTAAAACATGACAAAAATATTGGAGCCTATTGCCAGATTATATATTTCCGAAAAACATTTTCCCCGATTTTGTATTATTACAATTTCAACATTAATAAATTGTAATTGTTCCTAGTTTTTTTTCAATATGCTGCTTTTAAAAAAATATTTCAACACTAGTTGAAAGAAATTAGTTAGTTCTCTTAAATGTATCACGGCCAGTAAACCGATCTTGGGAATTTATTCACCCACACTTGTTTGTTGGGTGTTCTGTGGTCAAATCGCAACAGAACTGTTGACTGCTCTATTTATACATTTTTATCAGTAGAGCTTGTAAATACAGAATGAATTTGGGTAAGTTGGAAACTACCTTGGCATTTTACTGCATTGACAAGTATATACTGTATTACACAGTAGGCTTCATGCAATTATAGTTCTAGTCCTTTTGGGATCTATTCTTGTCATTTAAATGATGCTTAGTGACAGCTCCCAAATATACAAACGCAACACGTAAAGTGTTGGTCACATCTTTCATGAGCTGAAATAAACAATCCCAGAAATGTTCCATTTGCACAAAATGTTTCTCAAATGTTGTGCACAAATTTGTTTACGTCCTTGTTATGGAGCATTTCTCCTTTGCCAAGATAATCCATCCACCTGACAGGTGTGGCATATCAAGAAGCTGATTAAATAGCATGATCATTACACAGGTGCACCTTGTGCTGGAGACAAAAGGACACTAAAATGTGCAGTTTTGTCACACAACACAATGCCACAGATGTCTCAAGTTTTGAGGGAGTGTGCAATTGGCATGCTGACTGCAGGAATGTCCACCAGAACTGAATGTTAATTTCTCTACCATAAGCCGCCTCAAGTTGTTTTAGAGAATTTTGCAGTATGTCCAACCGGCCTCACAACCGCCGACCAAGTGTAACCACACCATCCCACGACCTCCATCCGGCTTCTTCACCTGTGTCTGAGACTAGCCACCTGGACAGCTGATGAAACAGGAATATTTCTCTCTGTAATAAAGCCCTTTTGTGGGGAAAAACTAATTCTGATTGGCTGGGCCTGGCTCCCCAGTGGCTGGGCCTATGCCCTCCCAGGCCCCCCAGTGGCTGGGCCTATGCCCTTCCAGGCCCACCCATGGCTGCACCCTTGCCCAATCATGTGAAATCCATAGATTAGGGCCTAATTTATTTATTTCAATTGACTGATTTCCTTATATGAACTGTAACTCAGTAAAATCTTTAAAATTGTTTCATGTTGCATTTATATTTTTGTTCAGTATACATTGTAATGATGACTAAAGGTATACTAATCAAGTTTTAGTTGCTAATGAATTCAGTGTTGACTATGTTTTCTCCTTAAACTACACAATCCTTACAATATTTCTGGCCATTTAGGGGACCCTTTTTGTCCATTAACTAATTTCAATGAATTAGGCCCTGCATTCAATATTGGACTAAGAACTGGCAATGACACATCCACCCAATGTGGCACAATGCAATCATTTGACAAATACATGTAAAACATGTATAAAAAAGGGTGTGCTGCTGTAGTGGCAGCAAAGTGACTTTCTAGCTCCCTGTCCCGTTTTCCCAATGACCTATGTGAAGCTAGCCAGGGTAAGGATTACCCACAAAAAAAGTCCCTCATTGAAAGTGGTGCAAATGGATACAAATAAACTTCAGAATTGCATTTGGGGCATACTTGTAATTCCCCGTACAGCCTTACCTATGGATTGGGGATCAATGAAATGGGGTGTCAGTCTACTCAGTGATACCTACAGAACAGTGAAGAGTTTACACAAATATTAGCATCGTAGCTCATATTGCGGGACTCTGAAGCGCCAACTCTAGGTCCAAGAGGATTCTAAACAGCTTCTACCCCAGCCATAAGACTCCTGAACATCTAATAAAATGGCTACCCAGACTTTTTGCATTGCCCCCCCCCCCCCTATTCTACGCTGCTGCTACTCTCTTATTATCTATGCATAGTCACTTTAATAACTCTACCTACATATACAGTACATATTACCTCAATTACCTTGACTAACCGGTGCCCCGGCACATTGACTCTGTACCAGTGCCCCCTGTATATAGTCTCGCTATTGTTATTTTACTGCTGCTCTTTAACTACTTGTTACTTTTATTTCTTATTCCTATTTTCTAAACTGCATTGTTGGTTAGGGGCTTGTAAGTAAGCATTTCTGTAAGGTCTACACCTGTTGTATTCGGCGCATGTGACAAATAAAATGTGATTTGATTTTGATTTGAAACCACTGTGAAATGAGCGACATTAAGCTTACCAATTAAGCCACTATGTGTATTGGACATTCATATTGCACGGTACAGCCTTACCTATGGATCCTGGATCAATGAAATGGGGTATCAGTCTACTCAGTGACACCCACAGAACACAACTGAAGGATTACACAAATATTAGTGTCGTAGCTCATATTGCGGGACTTTGACTGTGGGAAATCACAGTTAAACGCTCTACAACATAGCTTTCTCCGGCCCTTAACCTGGTTCTGAACACCTCCAAAACAAAGGTCATGTGGTTTGATAAGAAGAATGCCCCTCTCCCCACAGGTGTGTTTACTACATCTGAGGGTTTAGAGCTTGAAGTAGTCACCTCATACAAGTACTTGGGAGTATGGCTAGATGGTACACTGCCCTTCTCTCAGCACATATGCCTAGTTAAATAAAAATAATAATAAACATATCAAAGCTGCAGGCTAAAGTTAAATCTAGACTTGGTTTCCTCTATCGTAATCGCTCCTCTTTCACCCCAGCTGCCAAACTAACCCTGATTAAGATGACCATCCTACCCATGCTAGATTACTGAGATGTAATTTATAGATCGGCAGGTAAGGATGCTCTCGAGCGGCTAGATGTTCTTTACCATTCAGCCATCAGATTTGCCACCAATGCTCCTTATAGGACAGATCACTGCACTCTATACTGTTCTGTAAACTGGTCATCTCTGTATACCCGTTGCAATACCCACTGCTTGATGCTTATTTATAATACTCTCTTAAGCCTCACTCCCCCCTATCTGAGATATCTACTGCAGCCCTCATCCTCCACATGCAACACCCGTTCTGCCAGTCACATTCTGTTAAAAGTTCCCAAAGCACACACATCCCTGGGTCACTCGTCTTTTCAGTTTGCTGCAGCTAGCGACTGGAACGAGCTGCAACGAACACTCAAACTGGACAATTTTGTCTCAATCTCTTCATTGAAATACTCAATCATGGATACTCTTACTGTTAGTTGTGGCTGCTTCGTGTGATGTATTATTGTCTCTACCTTCTTGCCCTTTGTGCTGTTGTCTGTGCCCAATAATGTTTGTACCCTGCTCTGTGCTGATGCCATGTTGTGCTGATGCCATGTTGTGTTGTTACCATGCTATGTTGTTGTCTTGGGTCTCTCTTTATGTAGTGTTGTGTTGTCTCTCTTGTCGTGATGTGTGTTTTGTCCTATATTTTTTAATCCCAGCCCCCATACCAACTGGACCTTTTGCCTTTTGGTAGGCCGTCATTGTAAATAATATATATTTTTTAATTGACTTGCCTAGTTTAAATAAAGGTAAAAAATTAAATAAGACTGATACGCTATTTTATTGATCCACAAGCCATAGGTAAGGCATTACAGTGAACTAAGTATGCCCCCAATGCAATTAGGAAGTCTTATACATCCACAGTGCGATTTCAACTGATTGTTAAATGTGTATAACAGTCCCACCTTGTTTAACCTTATGAAGTCAAAAAATGACATGACCGAAATATTTGCATCACTTTCAACGAGAGACTTTTATTTTGAAGACGAACAGCAAATTCCACTTTTGTGGCTAATCGTTATTGTGGCTAGATTCACATAGGTGTCACAATGGTACAGTCTGCCCCATCCGCGGAACTCCAGTCCCCGCAGATGATCTGGTGGAAATGTTATGAAGACAGGTTTTAAGCCAATAATCATACGCGAGCAAGCATTTCACAGTCTAAAATTAGGTGTGGATTTAAAGCACACATTGAAGAGCTGTTGAATCACCATCTCTGGAAAATGGATCCAGGATACTTATTACATCTCGCTGTTTGAAATACGTCTCAATTCATCTCCTCACTCACTGGCTTTCTTTCTACCACCAATAACATACCAGGCCGACGACGACAGCTAGCTAGCGGGTATTCCTAGCCACCTAGCTAACATACTGGTAAGATGTTCTTGCATTTTCGATTCGCATCTTTCTTGGTAGCAAATTTCACAACTATCACAAAGGTGACAACGTCAATTAGTACTGACGATAAAATATAATGTTACTTGCCATGGTAAACAAACTTAAAGATACATAGCCAGCTACTTATGATAGCTAACGTTAGCTACTTACGATAGCTGTTAGCTAATGCTCTCGTGACGTACGTATAAGTGATGGAGTTGGTTTGCTCTGTAACTGTTCTGGAGGATGCTGATTATTTATAGATGGTAATAATCAGCTAAATACTGGAACAAAAATTAAATGCAGGTCGTTGTTGATAGAATATCCACGTCCTTATTGAAATTGTACTTAAACATGGCATGGTACTTGTGAACCATTTGGCGGTAGTTTTTCCGTTAAACATAACTAAGTCACCATTACCACGGTATTCGTTATTATTCCGTCAAGACAGCGCGAGGTAGTATCATAACTGAGCTCTATCTAGCCAGCAAACCAGGCTATGTAGTTATCCGAGAAGGGTGCCACTGCGGACCGCAATTCAGGGCGTTCCTGCATCCTTCTTTATACTTCTATTGATCCATTTTTAAGCTAGGACTCTGGTACAAAAGCTGTAGTTAGGCGCTCCAGTACAGTAGGTGGCGGTAATGCACTGTGACATTGGATGCCAACCGCAGATAAACCCTCCGTATTTTCATTTTATTTTTTAAATTTAACTAGGAAAGTCAGTTAAGAACAAATTATTATTTACAATGATGGCCTACCGGGGAACAGTGGGTTAACTGCCTTGTTCAGGGGCAGAACGACAGATTTTTACCTTGCCAGCTCGGAGATTCCATCCAGCAACATTTTGGTTACTGGCCCAACGCACTAGGCTACCTGCCACACCTAGTGATGGGGAAACTAAGCTTTGAGGTTTTCCACCCAATTCTGTCAAATAGGTTAATTACTCTAGGCTTTGACCAACACAGTTACTATTGGCACCTGCTGGTCAAAATCATTTAGAACTGCCAAATTATTAGAGATGACGTCCCACATCCCTAGCACGTGCGCAACTTAGCCTTTTTGTCTTCTACTAACCTAATACCAAACCAATCAGGTGGTGGTGCAACGAAGCTTCGGACGTCATTGATAACATGCTTCTGATAAATTGATACAGGGATCGGCACACTGCTTTGAAGTACACTGCTTAGCTATTTTGACACGTGCCTCGGAGCTCCGGGATCAAACGTACCATCACTAGGTAGACGGTGTCCTTCGCCCCGGCTATCAGGCACTGCTTTCCCTCAGTTTTGTTAACGATGGCGAGGCAGTTGTTCGGCAGGTGGGAGCGAAGGATACTGTGTTAGCTATCTATCTAGCTAGGACTCTTGTACACAGCAGGCGGGATAGGTAGCTAGCTAGCACACCAGTAGACTGCACTTCGCTCACGCCTGTCGGGCACTGTTTTCCCGCAGTTCTGTTAATGAAGGCGAGGGCAGGTGTTAGGGAAGGACACTGGGTGCTAGCTAGCTGGCGGAATAGGTAGCTAACAATAGCTAGGACACCAGTAGATGGTGTACTTTGCCCCCGCCTGTCGGACACTGCTTTCCCGCAGTTCTGTTAACGACGGCGAGGCCAGGTGTTCGGCAGGCGGGAGCAAAGGACACGGTGTGCTAGCTAGTAAGCGGGCGGTAGGCAGGTGCAACATCGGTAGCTAGCTAGCTAGGACACCAGTAGACAGTGTCCCTCAAACTCAGATAATACTTTTATTTCCCTTTTGACCCACATTTTAATCCATAGACAATCAGAATATCCAGAATATCAAAAGTGTCACAGAAGTATGAAGATGGTGGGGGGGGGGCGTTCATGCAGGAACAATGGGATGCTCGAGGGGGGGGGGGGGTTCTCATGCAGGCCGCAATCACACACTGAGCTAGCCTGCTTCTAGCAAGACACGATGTGGATGCTACGCAGAGGTCTTTGAGGAAAAACGTTTCTGATGTCCCTATTTCTTTGAGTTAAGTAAGGTAAAGGCTACCTTGGATCTTGGGGTCAAGGGCGTTTTGACCCATTGTCACCAATTATGTATATTGTCACCCATGCAGAAGAGTCTTGCACTGTCTAGCTGCAGTTGCACGTCAGGCAAATTATGATGACATTGCAAGAATGAATCTCAAGCCTATAGCTTAAATACTTGCATGAGTACTACTCAAGCAGTTTTGCTTGTACTAGTCAGTGTCTTCTTCATTTGATAGAAAGCATAACATGTAGGCACCTAGGCAGAAAATATATATTATATTATATTATATTATATTAGGCCTATGTCTGAATGCAGACTCACTAGCCACAACATCAAGAGCCGTTCTTTTAGGCAACCCAAAAGAGATGTGAAGAAATACCCACATTTGTTTATTTACTATAAGACCATGGCCAGCCAGCTGGTGTGATGGAGTCATTTTCATGTTTTGAAACACAATCAAGAGCACTAATTTCCAGTGAATGGTGAAAATGCAGTATTTTAAACTGCAGTATTTCAGAATATTTCTGACTGTACAGCACTTTTGTGTACCTATGTTTTAATGTTTCTAGGTGTCTCCGCAGTTTTAGTTTTGTTCGCAGCAAAACTAACAAGACATTGTCCCTTTATTGGAAAAGACAATCTGGCTATTTAAAAATGTGAGGCCACTGCAATAGGCTACATCCTTTCCATTTTGGTTGCAATTCAGTGTTACTGCTAAGAGTTGGTTTGCATGTTGTGTGAATCATATCTCCCCTCAATGCTTACATAACCAGTCAGTACCGCCTGCAGAGTAGACCACTCTGACCAGATTCAGCTGTTGCCTTAACATGGGTCATTATTTAGCCTGTGAAGATCATTCAAATTGGCGGGGACCTGCTTTCTCTCACATGGTTCAGTCATTACGCTAGCCTACTCTGATTTCCTGCTCTCCGAGAAAGGAAGGCTTTGATTGCTCGACCCAGAGCTCACCTCTTGTCAGATGAGGCAGCTGAGAGGTTTACAATGTATCTTGTATTTTGTCAGTGTTGCCCTTACTTTAAAATGTGTATTTTCAATAACCCTATTTCAATATTATGTCAGTGTTAAAAATGTGAGTTTTTTTTCTTAGGTGTTTATTAATATTTCCCCCCGCTGTTGAAACCCGGCATGCAACGCATAGTGTACACAGTGACGTACGCTATGCATACTGTACACAGTGACGTTATAATGAAGTAGGGTTATTGGTTTTGGTGGGGAAATTGTGGATGTTGTTGATCCTGGGGGCCTTCAATTCGAGCCCAGATATACCAACTGGTGTTGTCATTAATGTGGCATATTGAAGGTGGCAGTTAAATGTTTTGCTATATATTGGACAGAAAGGGCCTAGCTAGGCAGGTCATAACTGTATACATTTAGGCCTGGCTCGCAGTTGGCGTTCCAATTCCTCCCAAAGGTGTTCGATAGGCTTGAGGTCAGCGCTCTGTGCAGGCCAGTCAAGTTCTTCCACACCTACTGTATCTCAACAAACCATTTCCGTATGGACCTCGCTTTGTGCACAGGGTCATTGTCATGCTGAAACCCATTTCATTAAGCTTCCGACGAACATTTCCTTATGCTGACATTGCTTCCATAGGCAGTTTGTAACTCTGTAGTGAGGACCGATGATTTGTGCGTGCACTTCAGCACTCGGTGGTCCCGTTCTGTGAACTTATGTGGCCTACCACTTCGCGGCTGAGCCGTTGCTGCTCCTAGACCTTTCCACTTCACAATAACAGCGCTTCTAGTTGACCGGGGCAGCTCTAGCAGTGCAGAAATGTGACGAACTGACTTGTTGGAAAGGTGGTATCCTATGACTGTGCCACATTAGAAGTCACTGAGCTCTTCCGTAAGGCCATTCTACTGCCAATGTTTGTGTATGGAGATTGCATGGTTGTGTGCTCGATTTTTATACACGTCAGTAACGGGTGGGGTTGAAATAGCCAAATCCACTAATTTGAATTAATATAGTGTATATTGAGCAATATATTTGGAACATCAAATAGCAATACATTTGCAGTATCGAATCGCAATACGTCTCTTCTCGGCACCTATGTATTGTGACAATATTGTATCGTGAGGTCCCTGGCAATTCCCAGCCCTTGTTTTTGCACACAGATTCCATCTCAGCCTCAAAACATCTTATTCATTAGAGTTGAATCCAATTGGAGGAAGGCATCCTAATGGTAGTTTGTTACTTGGACAGGTTTGAATGATTTTGTAATTGTAGTCTAGGCCCTTGAGGCATTGCAATTTAGCAGCTGAATGACACACAATGAGTCTTTTGCAGTTTGCTACAGGCTATTTCAGTCATAGCCACTCCAAATGTCACACCATCAGCAAATGAATGGCACGAACGGCCTGTATTTCATGTCTCCATCTCCGGGCACACATACTATCCAGACGGTCTGGTGCTTTTACTTTATTCTGCATGGCTATTTCTTTTTGCTAATCACTTAGGCCTAGTAGGCTAATATTTGACCCATCAGATCAAACACAACCATCTTTATCAGATATAGGCTACTGGTAAGCTGATCTGGTTGTGGAGTGTTTGTCTTTCTGGGTGGAGTTTCAAAGGCACCACTTGCAAATGTGTCTAGTTTCTAGTTGTATCTAGTTGTAGGCACTGGACTACTTTGTTAAATGGTCACGTGGTCTGGCTCTACATGTAGCCTAAGCCTAGCTTCTGAATTATAGATAGTAGGTGGAGCCAACATTTCAACACCACTAAGAAGGGCTCCCGAGTGGCGCAACGGTCTAAGGCACTGCATCTCAGTGCAAGAGGTGTCACTACAGTCCCTGGTTCGAATCCAGACTTAATCACATCCTGCCGGGATTGGGAGTCCCGTAGGGCGGCGCACAATTGGCCCAGTGTTGTTTTGGTTTTGCCGGGGTAGGTCGTCATTGTAAATAAGAATTTGTTCTTAACTGACTTGCCTGGTTAAATAAAAAAACAACTAAAGGAGGCTACTGGGAACAAGATACAAGCGTGCACAGTTTTTACATTGCCACATAGCTTTGTTATTTGCTGCCACTTCACTGCTGAGGTCCCTAGTGCATTAGTGCCCACACATTTGTAAGTTAATTATGCTACTCCAAGAAGGAAGGTAAACAAACCAGTGAGGAAGGCTCAGGCAATATTTCCTATCTGTTATTGATAGAAAAAAAAGCTAGGCCTGTGTACATGCGGTGGCATGTTAAATGAAGATTCTAGACCGTTTATAGGCCTAGTTGCTTTGTTGACCATTCATAGGAGTGGGCCTTTTTTGACACCTGAGAATAACCTTCCATGGACATTTGTTTGTACCAGCCTTTGAGGTCTGCTTAATATTGTAAGGGCATGACCTGAAGTTGAGCACACAATTAAGCTTTATCCATATCTGAGGCCGGTGGGTAGGTAATTAGGCTTTATTGTGAAAGGAGCAACTAAACAAATGAGTTACAGGTGTCATTGAGGAAATTGAATGAACTAGAGCTGCTGTAATCAAACATTCGGCTACCTTTCAGTGAAAGGCCAGTTATGTACAGATTCTGCTGAAAAAACTAATCAGGATTCATGCCTATTTTAGATCACAGCCTCATTTTTTTTAATGAACCAATTCATATTATTATTTGAGTCTACTCGAGGTACATGTCCTTTTCCCGTTCTGTGGTAAGTTTGTTTGCTTGTCAGGTTTTTTTGTTCAGGCTCTCCATTTGGTCAGGTCTAGTCCAGAGCCATATATAGGCCACATTCGTCCTGGTTTTTGCTTTGTAGCTGTCATGGCTAATTTCCTCATTTGACCTCATTGTATTTTGTAAAATGTCCCCTTAGCCTAGATAATAAATCCTTTGGTGTCACTGAAAACATGGTGCCCTGCCCACTAACATTCTTTGATTTTAAGAATAGCCGACACACAGCTGAACAAGAAAAAAGCAGGGTTGGGTTGCTATGACGACTATGCTGATTGTTATTACCTCAGGGCTGATGCTAGGGCTGTAGGCGGAAATAAAAGATGATAGACTGCGTAGCGAGCAGGTCACATGACCAGTTGAGCAAGGATGTAAGACTTCCATTCTCTTCTTTCTTTCTAGAAATGTTTCTCTCAGATCCAGCATGTTTTAACACACGCTCAGTACGCTGATATTTCCTTTATGAATTGCGCCTTAAGCCTAGTTTATATCCTATGTACAGACGCGTGGAAGAACTACAAGTAGCTATGTAAAATGTTGTTGCGTAGCAAACCTACACAGATATGTGCAGCCCAACAATTTCATAATTTTACACAAGAATGCAGGCTCTCATTTTGCGTACTGTTTTTGTGTTGCGTACGTAAGGTATAAACCAGCCTTAATTGTTTTAGATGGGAAAGCAAGATGGCTATCAAATATGTGTAGATGAGTGTGTCATAGACCTTATTCTCACAAGGTATCCAAACACTTATATCTAATGCCGACATTCACCAGTAAAATTTCTCCCAATGCAAAGTTAACCATGTTTAGACAGTGATTTTGAGGAGAAAGCCTAGGCCTAAAACAATGTTGTTTAGGGTGGGCAGTTAAATAGGCCTTGGTGCACCCCTTGACTTTTTCCACATTTTGTTGTGTCAGTGTGAATTTAAAATGGATTAAATTGAGATTCTTTGGTCACTGGCCTACACACAATACCCCATAATGTCAAAGTGGAATAATGTTTTTTACATTTTTTTAAACATTTTTATAAATTAAAATCCAAATAACATACCCAAATCTAACTGCCTGTAGCTCAGGACCTGAAGCAAGGATATGCGTATTCTTGATACCATTTGAAAGGAAACACTTTGAAGTTTGTGGAAATGTGAAATGAATGTAGGATAATATAACACATTAGATCTGGTAAAAGATAATACATGGTACAAAAAAAATACATGTTTTTTTTTCTATCTTTGAAATGAAAGAGAAAGGCTGTAATGTATTATTCCAGCCTAGGTGCAATTTAGATTTTGGCCACTAGATGGAAGCAGTGTATGTGCAACGTTTTAGACTGATCCAATGAACCATTGCATTTGTTAAAAATTTGATATCAAGACTGTCCAAATGTGCCTAATTGGTTTATTAGTAACTTTTCAAGTTCATAACTGTGCACTCTCCTCAAACAATAGCATGGTCATCTTTCACTCTAATAGCTACTGTAAATTGGACAGTGCAGTTAGATTAATAAGAATTTAAGCGTTCTGCCAATATCCGATATGTTTATATCCTGGGAAATTTTCTTGTTACTTACAACCTTATGCTAATCGCATTAGCCTACGTAAGCTCAACCGTCCCGTGGGGGACCCACCGATCCTGTGTAATAAAAAATTAAAAGCTGAAATGTCTTGAGACAATAAGTATTCAACACCTTTGGTATGACAAGCCTAAAAAAGTTCAGGAGTAAAAATGTGCTTAACAAGTCAGAAGTTGCATGCACTCACTCTGTGTACGATAATGGTGTTTAACATGATTTTTGATTGACTACCTCATCTCTGTACCCCATACATACAATTATCTGTAAGTTCCCTCAGTCAAGCAGTGTGGTTGAATCTGGGTTTGAAATTCAAAGACCAGGAAGGTTTTCCAATGCCTCATAAAGAAGGGCTCCTATTGGTAGATGGGTAAAATAACAAAACAGTCATTGAATATCCCTTTGAGCATGGTGACGCTATTAATTACACTTTGGCTGGTGTATCAATACACCCAGTCACTACAAAGAGACAGGCGTCCTTCCTAACTCAGTTTCCGGAGAGGAAGGAATACACTCAGGGAGGCCAATGGTTACAGAGTTTATTGGCTGTGATAGGAGAAATCTGAAGATGGATCAACAACACTGTATTTACTCTACAATACTAACTTAAATGACAGAGTGAATAGAAGGAAGCCTATACAGAATAAACATTTTCCAAAACATGCGTCTTGTTTGCAACAAGGCACTAAAGTAAAACTGCAAAAAATGTGTCAAAGAAATTAACTTTATGTCCTGAATATAATGTGTTATGTTTGGGGCAAATCCAACACATCACTGAGTACCACTCTTTGTATTTTCCATCATGGTGGTGGATGCATTATGTAATGGGTGTGCTTGTCATCGGCAAGGATTAGGATTTTGCCTGTGCTTAGATCTATTCTGTTTCTTTTTATCCTAAAAAACTCCCTAAAGGGAAAACCTGGTTTAGTCTGCTTTCCAACAGACACTGGGAGATGAATTCACCTTTTTCAGCCGGACAATAACTTTTTTTGTTATTTTTCTCTGTGTAGCTTTATTGTTTTAGTTAGAACAATTTCCCCCCTTTGTTGTTATTCCGAGGTCCGTGCTCTCTGATTGGCTCAAAGTGAAGTTGGGATTTGATACTGTGATTTTATTTCCATTCGATGTTCCTAACATATCTGCTGCAGAGGGACGAGAGCCATGAGAAAACGAGTGTTGCACGGTCATGGTGGAAATAAATGTGCTGGAAACAAATTGGCTCTCTATTTAAAAGAATATGGAGAACAAGCTATGAAGGACAAATTCTGGAGTTTAATGTAGAATACTTTGAGAGAACACACTACTAGATGGGGTTGGGTGTCTGTCTGTCAGTTAGGCTATAGTTTACCTTTTGTGTTTGTTTTGTCTCTTGCTCTCAAATTACTCCTCTGACGGGTGCTGTAGCGCTGGTTTTAGACTACAATCCTTTATTTAACATAAAGGCCTGTTTATTGCCTTACCTCCTCACGCCATTTGCATACACTGTACAGTATATAGACGTTCTTTTTTTCCCTATTGTGTTATTGACTGTACGCTTGTTTATTCCATGTGTAACTCTGTGTTTGTCGCACGGCTTTGCTTTATCTTGGCCAGGTCGCAGTTGTAAATGAGAACTTGTTCTCAACTAGCCTACCTTGTTAAATAAAGGTGAAATTTTATTTATTTATTTATTTCAAATTCACATGTCAGACACATACCTCCATTAAGTCGCTTCAGTCTCTTTTAGTATGTTAATCTGTCCTGTAGCCTAAACGGTACTTTGAGACATGTCTGTCTTGCCGTATTTACTATCCAAATGGCCCATTTTCTGTTAACTTACAATGTCAGCCCAGCTATCAATCTCAAATCTCTGTCCACAGGCTGATTTGTGAGATATTTTGACTCTTAGCAAAAACTGCTTTCCGAGCAGAGGTGTCTGCTCTAATCACTGAATCATGCCTTCATTTCCACCCCATTGCCATCGAGGCAGATTGATCGTTTTGCTGGGTCGAGTGCTGCGAGAGACTTGCAGCCCAAGCGATTCTCCACAAGCAGTGCCTAATCAGAGTATTTCATTATGATAGTAGTATTCATCTTATCAAAATGTGTTGTATTGGAAGAGGAGTACTAGGTCTTTGAATGTGGCACAATGAGACCTATAGCCTATGATACACAAACACACTGGTCACTTTTCCTGATTATGTTGAATTGCAACGTGTGTTTTGAATTCCTACATCTTAGTCATGGGTTGGTGAAGTTGTAAAAGGTGGATGTGTAGAAAGCTTATTTCCACATTTCATATCCCCTGTCCTTTGGGCTACATCTCCATAAATGCTTAGCTGGATTACTTCTCATGTTCTCAAACACATGAGTTTGCAGTCCTCACTACAGATTATTTGACAGACCTGATCTGTCTTCTGTGAGATAATGCAGTACTATAGCTCAGCAAATGCCCTCTCTCTAGCGTTAGGAAAGTGCCTCATCAGATGGGCTTATAATTCAACATCAGCACAGCTTTTCTGGGAACATCAGATACGTACCTGTTAGGCATACCAGAATGCCACAGGCCTTGCAAGCATTACTTTGTGGTGTCATGCACAATGAACTTAGTTCCCTTTAGGTAACTGTCCAGTGTTTCCAGATTTCTATGAAATATACAATATGAGTGAAATAGTTTTCCTTCCATTTCAAAAATGTTTTTGTTAAAAAGCATCTTTTCTGTGTTGGAATGGTGAGGGTGTACCACAACAATGCTGTGGTCATAAAAAATATTCATGCGAGTTTAGGCTGTCCCCGAATAAAATAAACTCTTGGTCCACCAAGAGTTGTCTGTTCTGTTACCGAAATGTTTCATTTGTTTAGGAAAAACATTCCCTATTCCCTCAACCCTTGCTCTCTTTATGTGACAGGTATGACCAAAGACCAGTGGTGGGAAAAAGTACCCAATTATCATACTTAAGTAAAAATACCGTAAGAGAAAATGACTCAAGTGAAAGTGACCCAGTAAAATACTACTTGAGTAAAAGTCTAGAAGTATTTGGTTTGAAGTAAACTTAAGTATCAAAAGTAAATGAAATTGCTAAAATATACTTAAGTATCAAAAGTAAATGAAATTGCTAAAATATACTTAAGTATCAAAAGTAAAAGTATAAATAATTTCATGTTCCTTATATTAGGCAAAACCAGACTGAAAAATGTATAGATTTTTTTTTTTTTTTACAGATTGTCAGGGACACACTCCAACATAATTTACAAACGAAGCATTTGTGTTTAGTGAGTCCGCCAGATCAGAGGCAGTAGAGATGACCAGGCATGTTCTCTTGATAAGTGTGTGAATTGGACCATTTTCCTGTCCTGCTAAGCATTCAAAATGTAACGAGTACTTTTGGATGTCAGGGAAAATGTATGGAGTAAAAAGTACATTTATTTACTTCTTTTTATTTTATTTATTTACCTCTCCTGGCATGAAATTATTTTCACTTTTTGCAATATAAAAATTTGAATAAAAGCCTTCCAAGTATATTCGAATTGCCTCTTCGTTAATTCTCTTGGCCCCACAAAAATTGTAATGTGAAAAGTAGATTTTCAGCCCGGGCCTAATATTCTAAGAATCGATTTGGGTTGGGCGGGCCTGGGTTTATGGTTTGCGTAACATTGTAACCTATGTTTGAGACCAACGCGTGGCTGTGTGAGAAGCACGCCAGTATCTCTCACAGAACTAGAATGAGATTCACTTTCTATCATCTCTCTGCTCTGATAGACATGAGCCTGCAACTCTCATCTCTCCAGCATTGCACTTCATCATTTATTTCCTTATAGAATCATAGCCTGAAGGGTTCTGAACAGACTGCAGCACCCCTCAAAAATGGAAATACATTTGCCAAAGTTGTAGAATTACTGCTGTCTGTTCAGAAATAAATGAAATAATTCAGAATAGCCTACTACACCATGATAAAGCCTATAATTTAGCCACAGAGGTTCAATATCTTATTTAAATTGCCGAGCTGTGGTTTGTAGCCCAATAACAAGGAATAATTTATGAATAATTTATTGTTGCACGAACCGCGAGCTGTCAAACGCAGACATTTCTCTCAAAACACAAGGATGTCGATTCGCACGGGCCTAGTATTGTCAGAGGACATTGGAGTTTGCCAAAAAACAGTAGGTTATTCTGGCTGGAGTTGTTACACTCATGCCATGTAAAAAAAATACTGACATGGCAGATTCGGACAGAACTAAAATGACAGATATGGTGTTGTGTCATCGTGCACATAATTACATTTCCTGACCTCCCCCAGTAAAACCTATCCCGTCCGAATATGGTACAATAGGGCCTGACTTATAGAATATCATTAAATAAATTGGTTATAACAAACTGAACACGCAACACATGTGACAGCAAAATAGATGCAGAGGACGTGAAAAATAAACTGGTAATGGGGGAATGTTTACTGGTTGCTCAGGAGGTAAATGGAAAGTCAGATGGGTGGAATAAATTGACTAGTTGTGGAAAATACTGGAGAACAAGAAAAAATAAGATAAGAAGCAAGAGCTGGGTGCATGTTCTTCTGTGTGCCAAACAGGTGCTGTATAGAAAACAATATGATTTTTCTGACCCTTTGGTCAGAAGTTACGGTATTAAGACTAAACAGGATGCACTCTTGGGCCTACAGCTCAATGGTGGTTATCTTCTATGGGCTAGGTGGGACGTTAGCGTCCCACTCTATTCAACAGCCAGTGGAATCGCGTGGCGCGAAATACAAATACCTCAAAAATGCAATAATTTCAATATTTCAAACATACGACTATTTTACACCATTTGAAAGATAAGACTCTCGTTAATCTAACCACGTTGTCCGATTTCAAAAAGACTTTACAGCGAAAGCAAAACATTAGATTATGTTAGTTGAGTACATAGCCACAAATAATCACACAGCCCCCTAACCCAGACAGGTTATACAAGGCTGCTATTCTAGGGGTACTAATGACAATGATGTTACTTATGATCATAATAATAACAAATATACATTACATTTTTTGGACAATAATGATGTCAATTAGCCTATCAGAAGCTTCTAAAGCCATGACATCATTTTCTGGAATTTTCTAAGCTGTTTAAAGGCACAGTCAGGTTAGTGTATGTAAACTTCTGACCCACTGGAATTGTGATAACGTGAAATAATCTGTCTGTAAACAATTGCTGGAAAAATTACGTGTCATGCACAAAGTAGATGTCCTAACTGACTTGCCAAAACTGTAGTTTGTTAACAAGAAATTTGTGGAGTGGTTGAAAAACAAGTTTTAATTACTCCAACCTAAGTGTATGTAAACTTCTGACTTCAACTGTACATTAGTGTGTTGATGCTAGCTAATGAAAGTTTTTTTTTTGATTTGACCTTTATTTAACTAGGCAAGTCAGTTAAGAAGAAATTCTTATTTTCAATGACGGCGTAGGAACAGTGGGTTAACTAACTTGTTCAGGGGTAGAACGACAGATTTGTACCTTGTCAGCTCTGGGATTCGATCTGGCAACCTTTCGGTTAAGAGGTGAAAAATCTGTCTACGTGCCCATGAGCAAGGCACTGAACGTAATTGCTCCTATAAGTCAGTCTGGATAATAGCATCTGCTAAATTACTAAAATGTCATGGTATCTAGTATTAATGTACCAAGTTTCATAATTTTATCATAAAATACCCAATTTTGGGTATATTTGGTTCTTATCCAAGTGGTTCAGCAGTGGGGGATGGTCATGGTTACTCCTGTTTGCTGAGCCTGCTGCCAGTACCAGTTAGAGTGATGGCTGGACCATAGTGAAAGCTCTGAGGGAGCTTACAATCCCAGGAGATCTTTCGCACAGGACCCCTTTACCCCCTAAGCTGCTTACTTCATCAGAGAGCTGCTGTTGAAAAGTCTCTCTAAGTCCTACAAGTGCCTCCAACAGAAAGGAGGCTCAGTATAGAAATTGCCTGAAGGACAGCTTATTGTCACATTCTGCAGTAGATGTGACGTAGAGGTGTAGATTCAACACAGAAATGCCACTTTTGGTGTTTGTGCGTTTTCCTTGTATTCATACTTCCATGAGCGACGTAGTTATCAAGTGCTAGTTAGCGCTTTCATTAGCTAGCATCAACACACTCATGTATATAGCCTTGGCTGCATGTTTTTTCAGAACGAAATGTGATTTCTTTCTTGCTGCATTAGCTAACTGTCTATAAGCGCTAAACGTCATGCATTCACCATTTGAAAGTGCAGTGTTGATAGCTAATACTAATCAAATTAGAACAAAAGGCGAGTATATCTAGCTTTCTATAGTGATTACCAATTGTGTTAATTGACTAGCAACAGTAGTTGCTATCTAGATACAGAGACAACTGATCATTAGGACTTAGCCTAAAGGCCATGATTTAATTATTGTGAATATCTAGATTATCGAATGCATTTCTTCTTGCACATACCCTCATCTTTTTAAAATATTTTTTATACATAGAGCACATACATTGAGTATACCAAACATTAGGAACACCTTCCTAATATTGAGTTGCACCCCATCCCCTTTTACTCTCAGAACAGACTCATTTTGTCAGGGCATGGACTCTACAAGGGGTTGAAAGCGTTCCACAGGGATGCTGGCCCATGTTGACTCCAATGCTTGCCACAGTGTGTCAAGTTGGCTGGATGTCCTTTGGGTGGTGAACCAGGGAATGGAGGGTTGGGGAGGGAAGTGGGGAATGGTTCACAGGGGGAACCGTGGGGGGGGGGGCTTATTAACACTAAAGATAACAATTACATAATTAATAATGCATTTTTTTATTTTTTTTATTTACAATGGCAATGCTAGCTATTCTCTCTTGGAATCTGAAAGGCCTAAACGGTCCTATGAAATTTTCCAGCTGTCTTGATATCCTAGCAAGAAACCATGTTGATATAGCAATGCTCCAAGAAACATACCTGGTTCAAAAGGACTCGCATAGAATAGAGAACCATTTGTACAAACTGGCTGCTTTTTCATCAGTCCCAAACAAAACCAAAAGTGTAATTATAATGATGCATAAAGGCTAACTAACTAAAAAGTTGGTCACAAAAAAGAGACAACTGATCATTGATTCTTAAGGTGTTTGCCCGGAGTGGACATGTTACCAATGGTAATTGTCCGCACTGTCTGGGGTGGGAACTCTCCTTTCTGTAGAGTCTGTGAAACTGTGCATGTGCACGGCACACACAACCTCAAATTAGTAATTTTTAACAAACTTGTTCAAATTGTCATAGCAGTATTAGCTAGACAAGCTTGAATTACAAATAAGCCTTGTGGGGTTAGCCGCTTTTTCAATTTACCGACACTTAGGCAACAGATTTCCATTTTAAAAAATTACAATTACCCTAGCTACTTTAGCCTTGTTCACACAGCAGGCCTTAATGCTCAAATCCATTTTGAAATACTGACTGTTCAAACAGTAAGTTACAAGTGATGAAATTGCATTTGTGTGTATTCAGACCGCGGTTATTTGCTGACATGGCTATGCTAGTTTTCATAGTAACGACGGGTGTGTGCGCATTGGTGTAGGTTGATTGGTGGTGCTCGTGCTTCCTATCAAAACGAGTCATTTTTGGCTAACCACAGCAGTCAACTAGCTAGCTAGGTAGCTATTCAACTTTCTAGCACTTTCTCTAATTTGTAAACAATTAACAAGCTAGTTAGCTACCACATGTTCTCGTCACACTGTCAACAGAGTAGCTAGAAAGCAACAAAATATGCCAAATAACAGTCTAAAAACCACTTGAAAATAAATCGCATGGCCAGGAGTCAGATTTGTAAGTGGCTTGAAATATCTCATTCCATTTGCTTTTGGGCTGTTCAGACTGCAGCAAAAAAATATATTTAAATCGGATGTGCCAAAAAATAGGATTTGAGTCACTTCAAACTGCCAGTGTGAACAATGTTTTAGTGAACGAATAAAGCTGAAAACCGTAGATGTAACAAACAACATTTTCTTGTTTTACAGGTTTCCCCATTCTTTTCTCAGATGTCCACAATGGCCACTAAGGTCCTGGATGTTCCTCCCACACCTAGCCCTGCCTCTTCATGATTGAACAGCTGCTGACTGACCAGAGAGGTGATATATGTCTGTGTTGCCATGACTTAAAGACGTAATCAATCAAAGATGGAGAAAAAGAAAATGTGCCCCCGTCTGCTGGACTACCTGGTGGTGGTCGGAGCCAGGTGAGGACTTAACAGTCCAATCCCAAACGGATTCCTACTACCTCACATTATATTGTTAGGCCTTTGTTTTTGTGTGTTTTTTAATTTTTTTTATACAATACTGTTTCTATGCCCATTTCTCCTTCCATCCTACCTTCCAGGCAGCCCAGCACTGATACCGGGTCCCAGACCCCCCAGCTCCTTCGTCGCTACCCGCTGGAGGACCACCCGGACTTCCCTCTGTCCCCGGACGTGGTCTTCTTCTGTCAGCCTGAGGGATGCCAGAGCATCCGGCAGCGCCGGGTCAGCCTGCGAGACGACGCCTCCTTCGTCTTCGCACTCACTGATAAAGACTCGGGCATCACGCGCTACGGTGTCTGCGTCAACTTCTACCGCTCCTTCCAGCGTGGGGGGCACCGCCGTGACAAGGCGGGTAGCGGTGGAACGGCGGCACAGACAGCGGAAGCGACCAGCGAGGGTTCCGATGGCAGCGGTGGCTGCCCCACTGCCTCCACGTTGCCGACACCTGCCAGTGCCGACACAACAGCCACATCTGCGCCAGGCACGGAGCCGGGACCGCCCGGTGGTGAGCCAAATGCCGGCAGGTCCCCTCGGCACAAACGCAGCACTGCCAAAATGGTCAATCGGAACCGCGACAGCACGCTGACCTCGCTGTGCATGATCAGCCACTACCCCTTTTTCTCCACCTTTAGGGAGTGCCTGTACATCCTCAAGAGAATGGTGGACTGCTGCAGCCACAGGTTGACCCAGCGCGCCGGCCTGCCCCGCGGAACTCAGAGGTGAGACCTACGCATGGTGCCAGGCTTATCAAACAATGGAGCCCCCTGGTTTCCATCATTTCTTTCAGGAGATTCAGTTGAGTAAAATCACAACGTTGCTAAAACTATCCTAAAACTACCCAGACTAGAACACTTCCAACCGTAGGCCTATCCCTACCAAAAATGTGATTCAAAGGTATGTGGTCAATAGTTTTTTTTATTTAGGCTGTTTTTATTTTAAACCACCCAGCTCAGTTGCAACCACAAGTGGTTGACCAGCTCTATTTGAAAGCAAGAAAAGATAAGTGCTTACGACTAATACTAAACTCATCTTGGAAGATCTGTTTGCAAAACCTTCTAAATTCCTATGTTTATAAATCCAGAGCTGATATTTGGGATCTGGTCACAGTATGATACATTTTAAATCCATATCAACGTCCAGAACAGATTCAGTATGATCTGGTTGTAATATACACAGCGCAAAACAAGCATTTTTATTTGAGTATTTGAATGATTATTTGTAAAAAAAATAAAATAAAAAAAAAAGACAGTCAACCAAGTTGTATTTGAAAGTATTCATTAAAAAAAATATTATGCATGGGAATGTGTTTGAGTTTTTTCACATACATTCCAATACTCAACTTTTATTTAAAAAAACAAGTAGTTATTGTTTTGAAATCCAGGAATTCATTGAAATTGAGTTAATGAATTGGGAATAAAAACAGTAATGGACAATGTAACAATTTCTTATGGCCTTTCAACCCCACTCATGACATTTAATGGACTAGATGGAATTGCCCCACTCATTACATTTTTAAACAACACTATGGTCTGAAAGGCCAGAGGATTTGACCTTCAATTCTTGACACTACGTCAACATGGCCTTGCCTCGTCCCCTATTGTGGGGTCTCCTAACAAATGCTGCAGAAAATGCGTGGTTCCCCTGCTCTCGAAGACACGCATACACACTGGCACATGGCCTATCATGCTGCTGTCAGCTGGTCTTCATGCAAGGTAATTGATGAAGATCCGAGAACATTGTGTGCTTGCACCTTTACGCACACAGGATATGAGACATTCCCATGCAAAAGCGTTTAGTTTTACATGCAATAAGCAAAATGTTCATTATTTTAACACAAGCTCTATTATGTTTCCTAAGAGATTATATTGAAAATAAGGCTGCAATTGGAACTTATTATTTTAATAATTTGAACCTATTTATTTGCTGTAGGCAGCCTGTCTTGTTTGAGCGTTGCGGTGAAACACTGTTAGACATTTTATTTATTTTAGATTTTCTTTTAGTTCCACTGGTGCTCCCAAAATAAAACCCCAGGTAGCACAGCAAAATATTTTGTCGTATATGCGTCCAAATTGGTGAGCACTTTAGAGCCCTGGCTGTGCTGCCTTACATAACACTGTGTCAGTCTACTGCGTTGCAGGTTGCTGCTGCAACACACATACACACAGGCACATACAAACGCGCACACAGTCACACTTCCCCAATCCCTATAAGTCTCTGACATCCACCAACACACACACACACAC
Organism: Salmo trutta; assembly: GCF_901001165.1. NCBI lineage: Eukaryota > Metazoa > Chordata > Actinopteri > Salmoniformes > Salmonidae > Salmo > Salmo trutta. Next base: position 37,256,515 of record NC_042985.1, on the reverse strand, counting down.
ACACACACACACACAGACACACACACACACAGTGCTCGGCTGACAGATTGAGGTCTCTGACTGCCTTCAGGGAGCAGCTGCAGTGGGCGGTGGCCCAGGGCGAGCTCTGACGAGCTAATGATTAATCTCCCTACTTCACTAACAGACGCCAGGCCACTGCAAAGAGGGTTTAATGCCGCCAGGTTGTGTGTAAGGGTGTGTACGTTCAGAGTGGAGGGCTGTCGACATATCGGCAGCCTATATCGGCGTCTTGTTTGCTCATTACACAATGACAACTTACAGTAGAATGCACAGGAAATGGTGCTTTGTCTGTGTAAATGTAGTTATAAGGTTTTGATGATGTAGCGCTCGCCTAATATTAGAATAATTTATGTAAACAGGTGAAGTTGCGGTACGGTTTGATTATCTCCCAGGATGTGCTTGCTTTTATCACCTGTTGAGAAATATGATTGTGATATGATTTGTTGACTGCCTCCTGTCAGGGACACCATTTCCCTCTGCATGTCACAGAGGCCTCTCCATGTGTATCTAAACTGTCTGTTGTTAGTTTGTTGACTGACTTGTCATTCTCCCATCAGGGACACCATGTGGCGCGTGTTCACGGGGGCCCTGTTGGTTGAGGAGAAGGGCAGCCAGCTGCTGGCTGACCTGCGGGAGATCGAGTCCTGGGTCTACCGCCTCCTGCGCTCTCCGGTGCCCGTGGCGGGCCAACGGCGCGTAGATGTGGAGGTGCTGCCCCACGAGATGCAGCCGGCACTCACCTTTGCCCTGCCCGACAACTCTCGCTTCTCCATGGTGGACTTTCCCCTGCACCTGCCCCTGGAGTTGCTGGGTGTGGACGCCTGCCTCATGGTGCTCAGCTGCATCCTGCTGGAGCACAAGGTTAGGGGAAAGGGCTGACGTTTTGAATGGAGTTTACCCTGAGAACTACTTTATAGCCGTGTTTGAGAGCTTCAAATCTGCAACTGAGCAGACTGTAAACAAATCATAATAAGTAGTTATTTAGGATACAAAGTGATTTGTCGATCAGTCAGTTGGCGCAGTCGGTGATCAGCCGACTTTAAAGGCAAGTCAAGACTGATCTACAAATCACCTTGCATCATAAATAACTACTCAATATTATTTGTAGATCAGTCAGTCACGATTAACCCATGAAATATCAAAGTTTTGATACTCACGAACACGGCCTCTGCCTTTAAATATGGCTATTGCCCAGTCACAAATCAACCCATTGCCTTCTAGGTTTGTCAGTGGAATGAGTTCTGTTGTGTGTTCCTGCCCTCAACAGCTATATGTTAGGGATGTGAATGATGAACAATTTTGCTTAATGTTTAAACTGCCATTTTTTTCCCGTTAACTATCTTTTTTTTAAATCATAAAATTCGATGTCAATTCACAATGCAGAATAATATTCCCGTTACGTATGTAGTAGTAGACAAATATGGGAAGAAAGTTGGCGCGGCCAAATGCAAGCTACTGTGCAACTCTATTCAGGTAGGATGCAATTTTGTAACTTTTTTATTTATTTTTTATTTATAATACTTTTTTAGCATTATCATTACTGTATCTCATTGTTATTGTAATGCATATTTATCTAAACTAGTTCTTTAAATATGCAAAACGTGTTTTTTTTATTCCGTTGAGACATTTTCGTTGACTAAATTAAGTTCAATCTGTCTTTTTAATTGTGTGCTCTGTATTTCATTTAAGATTAGTTCAAAGCAGGCCTATTGTAAAATAAATATAATTAACCTATTGCTGTCATTTGTTGGGTACGGTAGGCACTAGCCTTTCTTGGTAATTGCAGCAATACAGGCTGTTCAAAACTTACGAGATTTGTTTTATTCTGAATAATTTTTTGGGCCAAATTAAATTCTAACTGTAATGTTTGCTCCAATATACTATTCTGCTTGTATTTTCCATATAAAAGTTTGACTTACTTTTGATACTGTATTGCACTAATATACTTTAGAAACTTTTGAAGGTTTGGTGTGGGTATTAGCCTGTTATACTGCAGGCCGATGCTCTTACTGACTCCAACAGTTGAACTTGATGTGAGGAAGAATGTTTTAGGCCTACCAGAGTTACTAAGCTTCTCTTACTTTCTTACTGTATATATAAAATCCAAAGTTTGGACACCTACTCAGTCAAGGGTTTTTATTTTTACTATTTTCTACATTGTAGAATAATAGTGGACATAAACTATGAAATAACACATGGAATCACATTTGTAGAATAATAGTGAAGACATCACAACTATGAAATAGTTTTATATTTGAGATTCTTCAAATAGCCACCCTTTGCCTTGATGACAGCTTTGTACATGCTTGGCATTCTCTTAACCAGCTTCACTTGGAATGCTTTTCCAAATGTCTTGAAGGAGTTCCCACAAATACTGAACACTTGTTCGCTGCTTTTTCTTCACTCTGCGGTCCAACTCATCCCAAACCATCTCAATTGGGTTGAGGTCAGGTGATTGTGGAGGCCAGGTCATCTGATGCAGCACTCATCACTCTCCTTCTTGGTTAAATAGCCCTTACACAGCCTGGAGGTGTGTTGGGTCATTGTCCTGTTGAAAAACAAATGATAGTCCCACTAAGCGCAAACCAGATGGGATGGCATATTGCTGCAGAATGCTGTGGTAGCCATGCTGGTTAAGAGTGCCTTGATTTCTAAATAAATCACTGACAGTGTCACCAACAAAGCACCCACACACCATCACATACTTCACGGTGGGAACTACACATGCGGAGATCACCCGTTCACGTACTCTGCATCTCTTCTTATTGGTGACCTTTTAGTAGTGGTTTCTTTGCAGCAATTCGACCATGAAGGCCTGATTTCAGTCTCCCCTGAACAGTTGATGTTGAGATGTGTCTGTTACTTGAACTCTGTGAAGCATTTATTTGGGTCAATTTCCGCAACGTCTAGGAGCGTTGAAGCGTGACGCTAAATGTCTCTGCTGTCTTGCATCGTGCTCATCTCATCTGCGGTGCTGCACGTTGTAAGGTAGTCTCGCTAAGTCTGCCTTAAAGTGAATCCTTCCTATTAGGCAAAACACAGATATACAGTACCAGTCAAAAGTTTGGACACCTACTCATTCCAGGGTTTTTCTTTATTTGTACTATTTTCTACTTTGTAGAATAGGAGAGAGTGGCGTAGTTTCGAGAACACAAACACTCGCATCTTTCATAGTTAGCTAGAGAGGGACGGAGAGAGAGGGGAGGGGCACAGTATAGGCAGGTCGGATACCAACCAGACTGTCAGATCTGTGCACTAGGCCTGTCTATCAGCAGTCAAAGCTGTATCTCGCTATGGAACGCTGTATTTCACAATTTCTTGGCTTGCAATGTCTCGCAACTTCAGTAAACACACTCGCATCATTAGCGAAATAGCAGGCGAGCCAGCTGCACTGATTTTAATTTTGTAGAAAAAATAAAGAAAAATATAAATAATAATAATGGCGCTAGGGTTTTTTCTTAACGTTAAGGATCCCAATATCGTTTCAATATTTAAACCTTCTCACCTATTATATGTCCAACTCTTGATATTGAATTAAATGGCCAACTCAAAAATGTTGTAAACAATCTCACTGGATTATTGAAGACCTAGTCCCACACTACCCATACACTGATTTTATACACTGCTCAAAAAAATAAAGGGAACACTAAAATAACACATCCTAGATCTGAATGAATGAAATAATCTTATTAAATACTTTTTTCTTTACATAGTTGAATGTGCTGACAACAAAATCACACAAAAATAATCAATGGAAATCCAATTTATCAACCCATGGAGGTCTGGATTTGGAGTCACACTTAAAATTAAAGTGGAAAACCACACTACAGGCTGATCCAACTTTGATGTAATGTCCTTAAAACAAGTCAAAATGAGGCTCAGTAGTGTGTGTGGCCTCCACGTGCCTGTATGACCTCCCTACAATGCCTGGGCATGCTCCTGATGAGGTGGCGGATGGTCTCCTGAGGGATCTCCTCCCAGACCTGGACTAAAGCATCCGCCAACTCCTGGACAGTCTGTGGTGCAACGTGGCGTTGGTGGATGGAGCGAGACATGATGTCCCAGATGTGCTCAATTGGATTCAGGTCTGGGGAACGGGCGGGCCAGTCCATAACATCAATGCCTTCCTCTTGCAGGAACTGCTGACACACTCCAGCCACATAAGGTCTAGCATTGTCTTGCATTAGGAGGAACCCAGGGCCAACCGCACCAGCATATGGTCTCACAAGGGGTCTGAGGATCTCATCTCGGTACCTAATGGCAGTCAGGCTACCTCTGGCGAGCACATGGAGGGCTGTGCGGCCCCTCAAAGAAATGCCAGCCCACACCATGACTGACCCACCGCCAAACCGATCATGCTGAAGGATGTTGCAGGCAGCAGAACGTTCTCCACGGCATCTCCAGACTCTGTCACGTCTGTCACGTGCTCAGTGTGAACCTGCTTTCATCTGTGAAGAGCACAGGGCGCCAGTGGCGAATTTGCCAATGTTGGTTTTCTCTGGCAAATGCCAAACGTCCTGCACGGTGTTGGGCTGTAAGCACAACCCCCACCTGTGGACGTCAGGCCCTCATACCACCCTCATGGAGTCTGTTTCTGACCGTTTGAGCAGACACATGCACATTTGTGGCCTGCTGGAGGTCATTTTGCAGGGCTCTGGCAGTGCTCCTCCTGCTCCTCCTCGCACAAAGGTGGAGGTAGCAGTCCTGCTGCTGGGTTGTTGCCCTCCTACGGCCTCCTCCACGTCTCCTGATGCACTGGCCTGTCTCCTGGTAGCGCCTCCATGCTCTGGACACTACGCTGACAGACACAGCAAACCTTCTTGCCACAGCTCGCATTGATGTGCCATCCTGGATGAGCTGCACTACCTGAGCCACTTGTGTGGGTTGTAGACTCCATCTCATGCTACCACTAGAGTGAAAGCACCGCCAGCATTCAAAAGTGACCAAAACATCAGCCAGGAAGCATAGGAACTGAGAAGTGGTCTGTGGTCACCACCTGCAGAACCACTCCTTTATTGGGGGTGTCTTGCTAATTGCCTATAATTTCCACCTGTTGTCTATTCCATTTTCACAACAGCATGTGAAATTTATTGTCAATCAGTGTTGCTTCCTAAGTGGACAGTTTGATTTCACAGAAGTGTAATTGACTTGGAGTTACATTGTGTTGTTTAAGTGTTCCCTTTATTTTTTTGAGCAGTGTATATAGCAGGGGTATTCACCTCTTACCCTACAAGGTGCGGAGCCTGCTGTTTTTTTCTGTTCTACCTGATAATTAATTGCAACCACCTGGTGTCCCAGGTCTAAATCAGTGTCTGATTAGAGGGGAACAATGGGGAAGAAAGCAGTAGAACTGGCTTCGAGGTCCAGGATATATTGTATACTACTCTAAACTGTGTCAGGTTACCCTTGAAGAACCTCCTTTCGCTGTTCAAGCTTTAACATGTCACTGTTGTATAGTGAAAACAGCATATTTTGGTCTGTATGTGGCTGTTTAAACAACCACTCAGCTAGTCAATGCTACATCTCTTATTGTGAAGGAATAAAACTAGGATGGTCATTGAATGTAATTGAGTATCTTGTATGGAACAAACCGCATGTGATCACCTATGGCCAACAGTCTTCTGAAGTATTTATTGTCCATTTACAATTGAGATTTTTAAATGCACTTCAAATAGTTTTTGGATTTGTGTCTTCCAGGTGGTCCTCCAGTCGCGGGACTACAATGCCCTGACCATGAGTGTCATGGCGTTTGTAGCCATGATCTACCCCCTGGAGTACATGTTCCCTGTCATTCCCCTACTGCCCACCTGCATGGCCTCCGCTGAACAGGTACGTCAATCAAACCAATGACTGCAGTACTGGTAGTTGTAGTACTATTAGGAGAACAAATAGAGGGCTTTTTAATAGCTGGAAACAGAGGTTGTGGATGGATTTTTTTTAAAAGGGATACACTTCTGCACACAATGTTGTATTTTTGGGGGGGAATTCCTGCACCCTAATTGATTGCCTTTTGAACGTTTCACTATTTTTCATTTGATTCGTTTTGCCAATTTTATCATCCATTGCTTTTTTTGTGATTTGTGATCATAGTTGTTGAAGAAGAGATTAGTCCCTGTATTATGTTGGGAGTTTTACCTGGGATTTGAATGCATGCCTAGTGGAGCTATTCTTGCTTGTGTGCTGATTTGATTTTGTCTGATCGTGACGTCATAAAATGTTCTTTCTCTCTCCTTTGTAGCTTCTCCTTGCCCCCACCCCTTACATCATAGGTGTGCCTGCCAGCTTCTTCCTCTACAAATCTGATTTCAAAATGCCCGACGACATTTGGCTCGTGGACCTGGACTGTAACAAGGTAAGTGCCCCAAAATGGAGGTGCGCTTCAACGTCCCTGCCACGGTCTCTGCAGATCTATGCTATTCTTTTGCAGGTCTATGCTATTCTTTTGCAGGTCTATGCTATTCGTTTGCAGGTCTATGCTATTCGTTTGCAGGTCTATGCTATTCGTTTGCAGGTCTATGCTATTCGTTTGCAGGTCTATGCTATTCGTTTGCAGGTCTATGCTATTCGTTTGCAGGTCTATGCTATTCGTTTGCAGGTCTATGCTATTCGTTTGCAGGTCTATGCTATTCGTTTGCAGGTCTATGCTATTCGTTTGCAGGTCTATGCTATTCGTTTGCAGGTCTATGCTATTCGTTCGCAGGTCTATGCTATTCGTTCGCAGGTCTATGCTATTCGTTCGCAGGTCTATTTGAGTTCCATACGGCATTCTGTTCCTAGGCCATCATTGAAAATAATATTTTTTTCTTAACTGACTTGCCTAGCTAAATAAAGGTAAAAAAAAATAATATTCTCTCTGATTGGGAGACAAGTCTAGACACTTGCTTGAGATGTATTTATTTTCACTGCTAAATCCCTTTTTGGGGTTCAGTTCTCTCATTGTGACCGTTATTGTGTTAGGCTAGATATCGACTTTATGCAGGAGGAAAAAAACCTAGCTCTTGTCATCCTCATTTCAAACCTGTGCAGAAACTGACTTCAACATAAAAGTCCTCCCACTCGGTGAGACAGAGAGCATCCAGTGCTAAAACGCACACCCACATCCCAGTCTGTCTTTCTAGGGACAAACTCCTTCCCTTTCATCTACTATTTAGTAGGTAATGGTGACTGATGTATGCTTTCAACATTTGAAGGGGTATTTGTGTACACTTGTGAGTGTGTAGTGTACATGGTTGTTTTGCAAAAATGTTACAATTGAAGCATGCTTTGTTGCTCCACAGGTCAAAGCACCCACCAACGCAGAGCACCTGCCCCCTCTTCCCGAGCCAGAATCCACAGAACTCAAGAAACACCTGAAACAGGTAAATATAGCCTGTCGCAACATACCCGATAGCACTATTTTCAGTGGTCGTTCACTAAGCATGTATGTTAGCACTGCCAACAGTTAACTCTGTTTATTTCCACCTCTTGTATTGCTTTATTACATAAGAAAACCTGCAATATTACCTTATGTGTTAACCATTTGTTTTCAAGTGATCAACTTCTCTTCTTTCAGTTTTAGATATGTTTCAAAAGAGGTTTGATGAATTGCGCCAGGCACGTCGGTGTCCTTTTTCTCTCACCGTGTTGTATGTACTAACTATGCATACAGCGTGGGAGCGTTGTTGAGTTCAGCATTGTAATGTCCTAACGAAAACAAGTGTTTCTGTTTTTCTCTCTCTTTTCTTTGCATGCGCTAGCTCTTGGAGGTAAAAGGCAGATACTAGGTCTTACTCCCCGAGACCTCAGTAACAGCTGTAGCAGTAGAACTAACCCAAATCCTCTAAGCCCAAATAACAATATGTAGATTAGAAGCCGGTTCTGATTCATAAACCTCTCTTTCACATGTTGTGAAATGTTAATCAAACATTCCACTGTAGTACCACGTCAGTTTAGCGTTGTAACTAAAACCACCTTGAATTATCAGTGAAAGTCTAGTAACCCCCACCTACCATCTTGACATCATGTTATCATTAGCACATTTTGCCAGTAACTATTCCTACCCAACATTGTCATCATCTGTTTTTTGAGTTTATTTGATTTTAAAGAGCCTTTGAGTCTTAAGCGCAAGATGCTGTATGAAGAAAAGTTAAATGAAAAGAACAACAAAATGTATAAAATCCGCCATATGAACAAATGTCACATTTGAACATTCTAGGCATAATTCATCATCACCATTAAAATGCATCACAACTCGTCACCAAATGTCATTCAGTGGTTGTTTTTTAACATCCAAACCCAGTAAATCCCCATTTGAATCCCCAATCATACCTCATCATGTTGAAAATCCCTGCATATCATAGTTTGTTGATATGCTTTGAATCAGAATCAGTGCAGTATTTGTGTGTGATACACTTGGCCCTATCCCAGAGTGTGCGTGCGATTGATTAAGATAGACCTGTGTGTTGGCAGAGCCAAAAATCTGATGTGTTAACATGCCATTTGAGTGAAAAGATATGGGTAAAGGTGAGTTTTCATAGGTTCTATTGTTTTAAGGATTAAAGCAGTCCTCAGCACTCCAAAACAGTAACAAACAAGTGGTAGCTGGTAGGTCCTTGCAGTCCCGCACAGAGAATGGGTTAGTATGCACTGAGTGTTTAGAACATTATGTACACCTTCCTAATATTGTGTTGCACCCCCTTTTGCCCTCAGAACAGCTTTGATTCATTGGGGCATGGACTCTACAAGGTGTTGAAAGCGTTCCACAGGGATGCGGGGCCATTTTGACTCCAATGCATCCCACAGTTGTGTCAAGTTGGCTGGATGTCGTTTGGGTGGTGGACCATTTGTGGAAAAACACAGTAGCTTTACAGCTCTTGACACACAAACCTGTGCGCCTGGTACCTACTACCATACCCCGTTCAAAGACTCTTATCTTGCCCATTCACCCTCTGAATGGCACACATACACAATCCTTGTCTCAATTGTCTCGAGGCTTAAAAATCCTTCTTTAACCTGTCTCCTCCCCTTCATCTACACTGATTTCAAGTGGATTTAACAAGTGTCATCAATAAGGGATCATAGCTTTCACCTGGATTCACCTGGTCAGTCTACAGTTTAAGTCGGAAGTTTCAACCACTCCACAAATGTCTTGTTAACAAACTATAGTTTTGGCAAGTTGCTTAGGACATCTACTTTGTGCATGACACAAGTCATTTTTCCAACAATTATTTACAGCAGATCATTTCACTTATAATTCACTGTATCACAATTCCAGTGGGTCACAAGTTTACATACACTAACTTGACTGCCTTTAAACAGCTTGGAAAATTCCAGAAAATGATGTCATGGCTTTAGAAGCTTCTGATAGGCTAATTGACATCATTTGAGTCAATTGGAGGTGTACCTGTGGATGTATTTCAAGGCATACCTTCAAACTCAGTGACTCTTTGCTTGACATCACGGGGAAATCAAAAGAAATCAGCCCCAAAAATAATTGTACACCTCCACAAGTCTGGTTCATCCTTGGGAGCAATTTCCAAACGCCTGAAGGTACCACGTTTATCTGTACAAACAATAGTATGCAAGTATAAACACCATGGGACCACGCAGCCATCATATCGCTCAGGAAGGCGACGCGTTCGATCTCCTAGAGATTAACGTACTTTGGTGCGAAAAGTGCAAATCGATCCCATAGCATCAGCAAAGGACCTTGTGAAGATGCTGGAGGAAACCTGTACAAAAGTATCTATATCCACAGTAAAACAAGTCCTATATCGACATAACCTGAAAGGGCGCTCAGCAAGGAAGAAGCCACTGCTCCAAAACCGCCATTGTCCCCATGTGCAAAATGTCCTCTGGTCTGATGAAACAAAAATAGAACTGTTTGGCCATAATGACCATCTTTATATTTGGAGGACAAAGGGGAGGCTTGCAAGCCGAAGAACACCATCCCAACCGTGAAGCACGGGGGTGGCAGCATCATGTTGTCGGGGTGCTTTGCTGCAGGAGGGCCTACAGTTGTAGCAAAATGGCTTAAGGACAACAAAGAAAAAGCGGTTGCGAGCAAGGAGGCCTACAAACCTGACTCAGTTACACCAGCTCTGTCAGGAGGAATGGGCCAAAATTCACCCAACTTATTGTGGGAAGCTTGTGGAAGGCTACCTGAAACGTTTGACCCAAGTTAAACAATTTAAAGGCAATGCTACCAAATACTAATTGAGTGTATGTAAACTTCTGACTCACTGGGAATGTGATGAAAGAAATAAAAGCTGAAATAAATCATTCTCTCTGCTATTATTCTGACATTTCACGTTCTTAAAATAAAGTGGTGATCCTAACTGACCTAAGACAGGGAATATTTACTAGGATTAAATGTCAGGAATTGTGAAAAACTGAGTTTAAATGTATTTGGTTAAGGTGGATGTAAATTTCTGACTTCAACTGTATGTCATGGAAAGAGCAGGTGTTTGTAATATTTTTTACACTCAGTGTATGTCAGCATCTCACAGGTTAAGAGGGGAGAATTTGAGTTGGGGGAGTATGGACAGTAAACGAAGAGCCAAAACGTTTTTAATTATTTTTTGTTATTGTCAAGAGATCTGCTCCCTTCTGTGTCTAAGTATCACCTCTCCATTGTAGCCACCGGTTATCCTCTCAGTTGGTAACCATTGATAGCCTCTTTAGGCTAACAGTGGCTAGCTTGTGTTGTGTGTGTGTGTGGTGCATTACTGTTCCTTTTTGTGTGTTGTTGTGTCGCACTCATGTTTATTTGTTTGTGTGTCTCTCTCGTCTCTGTCATGGTTTGATCTCTGTAAACGTGTTTGTTCTCTTTCTCTCATCTCTCTTCTCTCTCTACTTGTCTACTTCATTTTCTCTCTTGTTCTCTGGCTATGTCCCAATTCTTTAAAACTGCACCTTTCCTTTTCTCCCTTCTTTGGCAACCACTTAGCTGAAAGGACTGTATGTGAAAGCAACAGAGAGGCATCTCCTTCTCCCCACTAACCCACTTATTGGCTAGTCAAGGTTTCCACGTTGCTTTCTAGCATCCCGTCCTTTCAGCAGTTTTGTAGTCAGGCTTGAGAGGAGATTAGGGAAGGAATCCATTTAAAGGAAATTGGACACACAGCCTCCAATCTTGACCGTTTTTGTCATGTGTGTTTTCAATTCTGCTCAGCAATTGGTCAGCTCAGCCTTTTCATGTGATCCTCTTCCTGGCATCTCTCTTGTCCCCCTCCTTCCTCCCCTTCCTTAGTGTCTGGTTAGGTTGACCGTGATCACCCAAAAGCAGATCTTCTCCTCTGACAATAAGGTTCTTAATTTCTCCTTCTGCGGAATGTGCCATGCTCCTTGCACGGATGTTCTTCCTCGCCAAACTTAAATATTTTTGTTGTTGCTTGTTATTGTTTTCTGAAGTGTCATACACTATTGTTGAGATGTAACAGACTGGTGGCATAGAGAGATTTCGTAATAGGTAATTTTTGAAGACCCACTACTGGCTGCTTAGTTTTGGCTTGAGCATGCCGGAATGTATGCACATCTATCTTTTCATCAATGAGTGTTCTTGTAAGCAAACAGTGGATATGCAGATTTTTGCTGTAACACACAGGTTGCTTCCAGGACTGATCTAGCCATCAAATGATCCACTGTGCTAACATCGTGCAAAACCCTGAATGAGTCTGCAGCAATCCCAGAGTGCTAGTGAATTCCCTCTGCTGTTACTTCTTCCCCCAACCTCTCCCAAATGACGCTCCCATTTCAGGCATCTGCAGAAACATGCACTCTTCAGATTAATTTGCTGGGAACGGGCTTCCTCATTTTGTCCCACACTCTCACCTGTCAGCTTATAACGGTCACATTGTGAGTCCTCCTAGCTTAGTCCTTGTGTTTTATGAATGATTTATTCTCAAATGAGAACATACATCATACAGACAAAAAATAATGAAGCAGCACTACATAAAAAAACGAAATACTAAATTAAAAAGTATTAACAAATAAAGGGGTAACCAAAAATAATAAATGATAATAGTTGTGACTCATTTTTATCAAATTTTGAGGTCTCCGAACACCTGTCCTGCTCTCTTGCACCGTTTTGAACCCCAAACAGACAGTTCCACACTGGTCCTAGTGAGACCATTCTGTTGCACTACCCTTCAGCTGATGCCTGAGGTGAGAGTGCACCCTAGTGGGGCCGAATGACCCCGTCATCTCATCTCCACGACAGTGTGTTGATTAAAACCTTCCTCACCTCTACCCGCTCCAGGCCCTGGCCAGCATGAGTCTCAACACCCAACCCATTCTGAACCTGGAGAAGTTTCAGGAGGGTCAGGAGTTACCACTGCTCCCCCCCGGCCAGAACAAGGCGTCGCCCTCCTCCACCGAGTTCAACCCCCTCATCTACGGCAACGACGTGGACTCTGTGGATGTGGCCACCAGGCAAGGCTTAACAAAGTTTCTCTATCCTTTTTAAGTAGATCTCATATTATCCATGCAAGGCAATGTGTGGGGTTGGTTGAATTTCAACTCTCCATTTCATTTAGTCCCTGAATATTGTAGATATTTTATACATATGAAGGGCTATTTGCATATGCACAATTTATGGATTGACCCCTGTTCCCACTTGAGTTCTTAAAATCTGAAGTGCGTGCGGGGTCCAGAAAAATGAAGGCAGTTATACATTTGAAAAACGTTACAGTATATTCATAACAGATTTCACAACATTGTGTGCCCTCAGGCCTCTACTCTACTACCACATATCTATAACACAAAATCAATGTGTACATGTGTGTATAGTGCGCATGTGTGTGTGTCTATGTTTTTGTTGCTTCACAGTCCCCGCTGTTCCATAAGGTGTATTTTATCTGTTTTTAAATCAAATTTTACTGCTTCCATGAGTTACTTGATGTGGATTAGAGTTCCATGTAGTCCTGGTTGCCTCCCATAGTCTGTTCTGGACTTGGGGACTGTGAAGAGACCTCTGGTGGCATGTCTTGTGGGGTATGTATGGATGTCTGAGCTGTGTGCCAGTAGTTCAAAACAGACAGTTCGGTTTATTCAACATGTCAGTACCTCTCACAAATACAAGTAGTGATGAAGCCAATCTCTCCTCCACTATGACCCAGGAGAGATTGACATGCATATTATTGTTAGCTCTCTGTGTACATCCAAGGGCCAGCCGTGCTGCCCTGTTCTGAGCCAATTGCAATTTTCCTAAGTACCTCTTTGTGGCACCTGACCACATGACTGAACTGTCGTCCAGGTGCCTTGTTGATAGTGCTGTTAAGAATGCAAAGCAGCGCTTTATTCTCCCGATCCTAGCGACTGTTGTATATGACTCAACAGTCATAATGTCATGTGAAACAATGTTTCATTTGAGCCTCATACCAAAGACAAATGTCTCTCGTACGTAAATTTGATAAACAAGAAAGCTTTTTGAATTTAAATATGACTAATTGAAGCGTTAACACATTCAACTTTCCTTCTTTCTCCAACAGGGTTGCCATGGTGCGTTTCTTCAACTCCCCCAACGTGCTCCAGGGTTTCCAGATGCACACACGCACGCTGCGCCTTTTTCCCCGGCCTGTGGTGGCATTCCAGGCCACGTCCTTCCTGGCCTCGCGGCCCCGCCGCTCAGGCTTCGCGGAGAAGCTGTCGCACACCCAGGCCGTGGAGTACTACGGCGAGTGGGCCCTCAACCCCACCAACCTGGCCTTTCAGAGGATCCACAACAGTAAGTCCCTTACCCTAGCTTAAACACCTGCTGTACTGCATATACCATGCACTGTCTGACAATTGGTTAGAGCTGACACAAATTATACTCCTGCTAGCTTGGGATATTTATAGTGTGAAGTAAAGTGTAGCCCTTTACACTCATACCAATATACGAGTTGAAAATGGCAGATTTGTGCACTAATTGTCTAAATTGGAACATAGTGGCTGTACAGTAAAATGCTATACATGAAGTTAGAGCTCTGGCTCTGCACTTCACAGCGTTGTGCGGGTTTTTGACTGACAGACGTTTTGAACTTGAGCACCAAGCGACTAGAAGTTGCCCCCATCCCTCCTGGTAATTGGGCAATTTTAGCACATTTGTGGTTGTCTGAGTGAGGGAGATGGTGTAAATTGAGATGACTCGATGTATTTTGAAAGATGAGACATTGAGGATTATAATAAATACCGCTTTGATGTCATTAAAGTAAGCCAAACAGTCCAAATGCGCACTTAACATTTCCAAATCCTAAAACTTATCATATACAGGTGTCAATGTTTATGGTCACTATGTTTGATGTACAGTTACAAGATTACATGGCGTCATACCCTGGGTTGTTCTGATCAGAATGAGCCTATGTTTGTTTATTGTGACGAAAATTTGCCGCAGGAGACGCACCTGAATGAACTAATGACTCCTTTCTATGCGCACCAAAAATGATCATCTGTTTCTTGTGAAAGCCTAACACGGTAAAATAATATTTTATAACTTAGCTAGTCATGTTGGCAATGGAACACGTTTTCAAATAATGCACATCTGTCCCAGATTGCGATTTATAATGGATCATTTTGGACTGCGTAAACAACAACAGTAATCGTGTGACTGCACGGTTGTGTTCCATGCGATGCGACTACAAGTATTCTTGCTACAGTTCCTCGACGGCACAGCAGGAGAGCTCAAAAACGTACCTTTTATAGTTGAAGACTCTTCTTTGAGTCATAAAAGTGCTTTGAAATTGCTTAGGAACTGTGCAAACTTTAGAAAGGTTGTGTGGCCACTTTAGTTCTCTCACTCAAACCCTTATAAATGTTTGCCTTTTGTTGTGCCTACCCCACATTTTCCAGGAACAGTCTTATCATGTTACTGAATGTATCCAGAGTTTTTACAAATGTGACAAAAGTACAGTAAATGTAAAATGCACATGAAATCAACACGGGTAATGTTTGGATTCAGTCTTGTCAGGTGAACTGTTGTGTACTCACCTTTTGGTCTAATACTTTTCCAATCATCTACAAACTGTTCAATTGTTACATATATGCGTTTCATATTTCTTCTGTAAGAAACTTTTCAATTTAGCCCTATCCATATAGGCTTATTTCCACGTGTGTAAAGGGTTAAGTAAAAAGTTAATTATGCTATCAATTATTGCATTTTCTTTAGGTCAAATGTGAATATACACTCAGTGTATAAAACATTAGGAACACCTTCCTAATATTGAGTTGCACTGCCTTTTGCCCTCAGAACAACCTCAATTAGTCGGGGCATGGACTCTACAAGGTGTTCAAGCATTCTACAGGGACGCTGGCCCATGTTGACTCCAATGCTTCCCACAGTTGTTGGGTGGTGGACCGTTCTTGATACACACAGGAAACTGTTGAGCATCAAAAACCCAGCAGCTTTGCAGTTGTTGAGACAAACCGGTGTGCCTGCCACCTGCTACCGTGCCCCGTTCAAAGGCACTTAAATATTTTGTCTTGTCCATTCAGTCTCCTGAATGGCACACGCATACAATCCATGTCTCAATTGTCTCAAGGTTTAAAAATCCTTCTTTAACCTGTCTCCTCCACTTCATCTACACTGATTTGAAGTGGATTTAACAGGTGACATCTATAAGGGATCATAGCTTTCACCTGGATTCAACTGGTCAGTCTGTGATGGAAAGAACAGGTGTTCCTAATGTTTTGCGCACTCTGGTATATTTCTCTGAGCAATACAGGAAGTTTTGAAGGTTTCGTAGCGTTTCTGAGCGTACCTCTGTGTTCTGCAGACGTGTATGACCCATCTTTGATCGGAGACAAGGGCAAGTGGTACGCCCACCAGCTGCAGCCGGTGTTCTACCGCGTGTACGACGGCAGCTCCCAGCTGGCCGAGGCCATGAGCGGACCCCTAGAGGATGAGGCTAATGACTCGGACCCCACAGACGACAGGTAAAAAACACTGACCCCTCCACGGTTGGAAGGCATAACGATTCTTTGATACTACTGCGATAACGTAATTGACAAAATGTTAAATGAAAGGTCGTTTCGGTGCCAGGTACTGCCAAAGGTCTAAAAGCAATTTTGTAATGTGGAAAACATGTTAGTGAGCCATTTAGCATATAACAACTAGATCTGAAGGGAGGTCCTTTCCAGTGTCTGATCTGTGAGTTCTCTGTGTGTGTGTGTGCAAGTGCGGCCCACGGAGACATTGCAGAAGCAGCAGCATGGTAGGCTATAGAATGTTGATAGACAACACATTAGCCGCTAGATGGCGAACTCTAAACATTAACTAGTAGATTTTCTAGTTGGCACAATAGTTAGCTTGCTAGTCTTGCTAGAAATGATGTATCAGTTGAGGTTCATTTGAGTCTGAGATAAAGGTTTAGTTAGCGTTTTTTGGTTAGCCTTCTGTAGACGTGTAAGGTGTCACCAAGATGGCGTCCAGGGTAATGCCACTCTGTTTTGTCTCTGTGGCAGCGACAGCGAGGCTGGCTACGATGACTCCAGCTCTTCCTACTCGTCACTTGGAGACTTGGTGAACGAAATGATCAAATGTGACATCCAAGGGGACATGCCAAGTAAGTATCTGTGCTATTTCACCAAGGCTGCATTTACACAGGCAACCCAATTCTAATCTTTTGCCTAATTATTGGCAGAAGAGCTGATCTGAATCAGTGAAATTCATGAACAAAAGATCAGAATTGAGCTGCCTGTGTAATTGCTGCCCAAGAACCACCCAGCTTACACATACTTACTGTTATGACAAAAAAACTGTAAATTCCCCCTTTATTATAATAACTGACAGTTGTTTTCATCTTGAAAAATGGCAACCTAAAATGACCAATTCCTTTCAGATAGTCACTAGCTAAACATGTTGTTTTGTGACCCTTTGGCCATCAATAGCAACTAATATCTGTCTTCTGGTGTCGTAGACCTGGATCCCCCTACCCACGCTGCGCTGGGAGATGCCAGCGAAGTGGAGTTCCAGGAGTTTAAGGGAGAGGGTCTCCTCCCTCAAGAGAAGGCACTGCCCGAGGGGGGTGATGGAGCTCCTGAACCTCCTGATGGACAAACCCTCCGCTCGAGCTCCAGCACAACCGCCAGCTCCAGCCCCAGCACAATCATCCAGGGAGTCAACAATGTCAGTGAACCGCTCAATTTACACCCGTATAAAACGATGCAGTTAACACTGTTTTTAGCAACTGCCATTTTTGGCAACTGACGTTTTTGAATTTGTTCATAACTCTTAACCGTGAGAACACAATGGTAATAATTCTATCTTTGCTTGAGTTTTTTTTCCTTCCTTATAAAGTGGCAATCTAAAGTGTATTTAGTATCAACCATTAGTAACCATTTGATGTTCATTGTGTCCAGGAGCAGGCAGAACCAGTGGAAATGGAGGCGTTGGCCAGTGCAGCTCTACAGAACCCTGTCCCGGGACTGGGCGCTCCGCCTTTCTCCAGACCTCCTCCAGACGCTGCCCCGGTGGGACCAGCCAATAAGAAGGGAGAGTACGACAACCCCTATTTTGAGCCTCAGTATGGCTTCCCTGCTGAGGAGGACCCTGAGGCAGAAGACCAAGAGGAGACGTACACGCCCCGGTTCAACCAGAACCTCAACGGCAACAAGTATGTTACAACACACCTACGCCATAACACTGTAGACAAACAAGCATCATAAGCCACACGTTCTGAAAACCCTAGTTTAAAAAAACAGTGATGTATACATCTCTTAAACATACACACCTAATTAAGTATCTGAGCTTCTGAATTCTGCATCTATGATATGCCTCTGGTATAGCAGTCGGAAAACTACGCTAACAAAACGTGACACTTCCCTAGGCCTCTAACACATGTTCTGCTCCACAGAGCCCAACGCCCCCTGAGGCCCAGCAGCCTAAAGCTGCCCGGAGAGTCGGACGGAGAGGGCGACTCCCGCAACAGTTCTCCAAACTCCACCATCTCCAACAACAGCAGCGATGGCTTTGGGGGCCTCATGTCCTTTGCTAGTGAGTCTCCTCAACCAGGGCCTATTTCAGTTGTATGATAATCAGACCTGAAAGGGCTGGATCGGTGACAGATACACTTTGTCCTCCAAAACACTGAAGGGGGAATGTGTAAGTGTTACCCAGCGGGCAATACTGGTTGTTGGTCTTCTCAACCAGGAAGACAACCAGAAATGTACAGTTTACAACCAGAAATTGACAATATTTGCTAGGTAGGGATTGAAATGGAACGTTGGGCTGCAAATCATCATGGCTATACTATAGGATGGTGAGACATGGTCAAATGTTGGTTTATTTGCGAGACTTCCTCGGTCATCAGCGACTCTCTCCATCACTGCAGGTAATCTGTACAAGAACCACGGCACCAGCTTCAGCCTCTCCAACCTGTCTGTACCCAATAAGGGGGGGCTGAGGGAGAAGGCCGCTGGGGCTGGGCCCTTCCCCAATCTCAAAGGTACAGTACTAAATGGAGCCCTTTTCCCTGTTTTGTCCACTTTTTCATGTTATCTTCACTCATCCTTCATTTTATTTTATTTTTTCTTTCTTTGACCTTTTATCCATCTCATCTCCTTCTCAATTTGACTCTCTGTGGCTGTGTTCACCTCTTATCTGTTTTCTGTACAATTTGTGTGCCCTACAGCAGATTGTGGTCAGGTTTGTCAGTTGAAGGCAGTAAGAGGCAGGCTGTCTACTAAAACAGTGCCCTTTCAAAGTTTGAAGGATTGTCATACAGCTCTTGCAGTGGTTACAAAGTATAAATGTTTTCGTTTTGTCATGGGCATTAAAAATAATCATATTTGGAGTGCAAATATCACCAGAGTGCACATTTCTACAATATTGTATACACCGTATCATGACAAGACACATTGAGCATAAACTATTCCCATTTGAAGTCATCTTAATAATTTAAAGTAACTGTCCAGTGTTTCCAGATTTCTTTGAAATATGACCTATATGAGGAAATAGTTTTAGTTCCAATTTTGTTCCAATTTTGTATTTAAGTATGTTCAAAAGTAGCTTTTCTGTGTGGCAAGAATTTTTGGGTTTTTTTCTCCAATTTATGCTTTGGCCACAAATACAAGTATGGGATGAGTTAACAACATTATTTGGGTATGAGTTAACAGAATATTTTATTTTAAAAGTAAGATTTTCTCTTGACGTTTAGGCCTACTTTCAATGGTGTGGAGAAGGAAGGAGAGTAGATGACCATAATGTGTAACTCTGACTGACGTGTTGAACTTCTTTCATTTCTTCTTCAGAAGCTGTTGCTTTGTTTGCACTAAGTAGAGTAACCAGGAGTAGTATTGACAGTATGTCAAGTAAGCATTCAGTGCTCATGCTGAAATGTCTGGCAAGCCAGTTTAGGCTACACAGTATAGCATTCATGCAACTTTATATTGTAGATTTTTACCTTCTTTCCTTTTGCCTTTTCCCCTCTAATTCTTTAATTTTAATTTTACAAAAATATAGAATATTTTAATTTTGACGTAGAGGACGAAATTGAGGAAGGTTTGTAGAAATCTTTATTTTTATTATATATTTGTATTTTTTTTTAGAATGAATAGACTTTCATTCTAAATTTGTATTTATCCCCCTCTGGACTGCCATGTTGATGTATGGCATTAGGTGGATATTGAGGACCTGACAAAAGTTAGAATTTTCTCTCAAGTACCCCGTTTTCTATGTTCCCAATCCCACATGGTTGCCTGATTTTTTGCTATGAGAACATTTGTGAGAGAAAATAAGAAATGCATGTGTTAAACTCAATAGCCCTACGCTGTGTGTGACAGCTGCCATAGCAAAACCCAACGTTTGTTTCTTTTTTCCTTTTGATGCTGATTTGTTTTGAATTGACTGTTCAGATGACAGCCCGACTAGTAGCCCTGACCCAGACAGTCCGGGTATGTTATTGTCTGGTGTGGTAGTTTGTTTTTCCCTACAACTAGCTCCATCTTTGACCCTTATTCGACCCTACCTATCTGAGTCCATATTACTCAGGTTGCATACTAGGAGATATACCTGTATTTTCATTCATGTATATCCATATCCTTCCCTCTGTTTCCTTGTTATCCCTCTCTGTTTGGTGGGAGTCTGATGCGCGGTGATGCACACATTTCTAGACGACAGATCTCTTAATTTGCATACCTATTATCCCTTTAATGGGGCATTTTCACTGGAATTTGGTGTTTTTCTCTTGGTTTCACAGCAGGGTTGGGATCAAGTCTGATTTCAAGTCCGCTCAATATTTGAAGATGAATTCAGTTCCTGAATGGCAAATTACCCATCGCTTTCGATGAGGATTTTTCATTTCATCGATTGAAGTACAATTGATTACCCAAGTGGACTGGAATTGAGATTAAACTGACGTGATCTCTTTGCAGTCTGTTGCCTTGTTGCTGGCCTGTTCAGTGGCTCTCCATCATTCTTGTGTGTTCTCCGTCTGAGTTCTCTATGGTCAGAGGGCCCATAAACACGCGCTCTTCTGGACATAGACACTTAAAATTGGCAAATGCTTTCTCCCACCCCTAAATATGTCCGGATCCTAACAGAAGTAACCTAAATCTGATTGGTCATGAAATTTAATTGCTATAACCTTTTTAGGTTAAGTCACGTATTTATTTATTTTTTGTTAAAAATGTGCTGCCCCCTTCCTTGGTCTGTCTCCCTCGCACTTTTTCTCCCTCTCTCGGTTCTGCTTTCTTTGTGCACTCTGTCAGTGTGTTGCGGTGCATGTGTGTTGTGGGTTGATGTTCAGACTGGTTCGGTCTGGTCCGGTGTCCCTCTCTGTCCCTCTTTCCACTTCTCTGCACTAATTCTGGGTTTTGTGTCCAGTATTTGGACTAAATTCTCTAATGGAGATAATTACAGAGGCCGGCCCGGGGAGCGGAGAAGGTGGGTTCCGCCCTTTAAAAACTGTGTGGGCTGCATGTTTCTCCTAGCCAGTCAACTACGTCTCCCAGCATCCTCCTCGCTCAAGCCTCTGTCACCTGACATGTACCATCGAGACATCGTTCATCGTCATACATCGAGTCTGTTCTGTTGTCCATTCACCATCCACAGTGACTGTTGCCCCAATCACTAACCTTTGCCGAGTCACTCCACCCATCTACACGTCTTTGTATTAGTTTGGGTTGGGCCCTCACAATCTTAGCTTGTTAGAAGCTGTGCATCCCATATTAAAAATTGCGATGATGATGCCATTCATTTTTTTTTTGTGCCAGTCTAAGTCTGCATTCCACAGTATTCGCCAAGCAAGAAGCTATATTTGCTTGTTTGGCCACCTCTTTGGTCTCACACACCTAGACCTCCCATCACCTTGCTAGTGGAGGCAGGCCTTAGCCAATCAAAACTGCCACCCTGTAGGTAAGGCATGACATCATTCTTCCAATGCTGTGAGTTAGTTTTAATCACTGTTTAATTGATCATTAAATTAAGCAGTGCAGTTTCGCAGCACCAAGAGTGCTGTTCTGTCTTACTTCCTAAACTCATAGTCACTGGTTTTGATTGGAGTTGTCATTGGACACTTAGTTGGCTTTGTGGTTAATGAGTGTCTGTACCAGTACCACAGTGATCGAATGGAATTATTTGAAGTGCTGTGATGCATGTTGTACAACTTATGGACGATACTTCGGAAAATGTGTGGCAAAATGGCATCATTGTCAGGTGAGGTCTTTGGTAACATGCGGTCATAGAGCCTACAATAATGCATACGTAATGCCATGACAAAATCGGATATACCGGTAACAGATGATGTCTGTTTATGACAAGGAACAAATACATTTTTGGTGGGTGTTTTTTATTTATTTGTATCCTCACTTTGAAGGCATTACCTTTAGCCTAAATGTTCAGTGTCAAACAGGTGACCCCCCCTGGGCGAAAACTGGTTGAATCAACATTGTTTCCAAGTCATAAAAAAAAAAAGGTGTGATGTTGAATCAACGTGGAAAACTGATTGGATTTGGAAAAAGTCATCAACGTAAGGGAATCAAAATGTGACAACACAACCAAATGTAAACCAAAAAAAGCCGTTGAACTGACGTCTGCCTAGTGGGTAAGCTATGTAGGCGCAACAATATTATAATCAGTTTGATAATAATATTGTTCACAGGCCCAATCTCTGCAAGTGATCCACCATACCTTTGTATAACATGGCACTGTGCGTTCGTGTGTGTGTCTGTCTAACTGTACAAGGTGACTAACAGTATGAACTCTACAATATCTATCTTCCCGTTAGCCGTGTGTGTGATTGTTGACTCATCTTTATTTTCCTTTTTCTGCATGACACAACTTGTCTGTCTTGTTGCCATGCAGATTCCGCACCAATCTGACATCGCCTTTGTTCTCTGCTAATGTGTGATGCCCAAGCACAGCGCCATTTTGACTCCTTCTGAGTGATGTCCCTTTTGATTTGTCCCACACCTTTTAGTGTCTGAATATGAAACCTGTAGCTCAGCTCAGTCATTAGCTAGTGTCCCTGCCACTGAAAGTGTGTGTGTGTGTGTCCTTTCATATATACAGGATGTGTCCCATCTTCTTTGTCTATTAGTCTTTGATGTGGTTATCTAATTAGTACATCGTAGAGTGATTTGGGGGCTTTGTAGTAGAGTGTATAAGCTCATCCTGTATCAAGTCAACTAGTATTTCTGTTTGTATGACTCTGACTTGTCGTTTGTTATGGTTTTGTGCTTTCCATGGTATTTACGAGAGATCTCACTGTTCTATATGGCTCCTGCAGGAGGCGCCCGTGGCCCCCCCAGGGCCCTCGTTGACCAGAAGTCGTCGGTCATTAAGCACAGTCCCACGGTCAAGAGAGACTCCCCCTCTCCCCAGGGTCGTGCCAACAACACCAGGTAACAGACCCCTATGAGACTGTCTTACCAGGACATTGCTGACTGACTAACGCTGACTGACATTTATTTAAATTAGTTTACCACCTTCATGGCATAATGTCTTCATGGTATAATGTTGCCCATCAAAAACAAAAGATGGTTGTCATAAACGTTCAATATAATGTGAAATTACAGACCTGGATAGGTAATATATCAATCCCCTTTAGGAGAAGGGTTGTCTAACTTAAGAGCCAATGGTGACATACAAGAAAGGGGAGTGTGACTGAACCAGAGCTGTGTCCGTTCCAGTGAGAACCAGCAGTTCCTGAAGGAGGTGGTGCAGAGCGTGTTGGAGGGCCAAGGCGTGGGCTGGCTCAACATGAAGAAGGTGCGCCGCCTGCTGGAGAATGAGCAGCTACGCGTCTTCGTGCTGAGCAAGCTGAACCGGGCCGTCCAGTCAGAGGAGGATGTCAGGCAGGAGGTCATCCGTGATGTGGTGAGTGGCTCCACCCACCCAGGTGGGGAGAAAGGAATGGGGCAAGAGAGGGGGAGAAAGAACATTTTAATTAAATAACACCTTACTATTAAACTGTGTGTGTGTTCTACTCTTCAGGAGATTAGCAGGAAGGTGTACAAAGGCATGTTAGACATACTGAAGTGCACCGTTTCTAGTCTGGAACACTCGTACACCAATGCCGGGCTTGGAGGCATGGCCAGCGTCTTCGTTTTGCTGGAAATAGCACGCACCCACTACCAAACCAAAGGTAACGTTCAGAAACCTATACTCGAATGAAAGTGTCGACATTTTCTCTCAACGGACACATTCAATCAGCATGTCATTCCCCCTCCCAAAACTATGACTTAACTATTTCCTCTGAAAAAATGAAAGGTACTGATGCTTGATTCTTGTTTGAAAGTGCTTATCAGCGTTTCATATACTCCACTTATTTAAAGGCAACGTAAGTATTGGATAGGAAAAGGAGTGCAATCTGGAGAATTTCTTCTAGCAACTCATTTGAAAAGTAAGCAATATGTTTTTACAGCAGTGAGTTCTGGTTTAATCTCTCTGAGTCAGTACCGCCAACGCATGCCTCATTTTTAGGTGACTTTTGCAGTTTGTTTAAGCAT
Organism: Salmo trutta; assembly: GCF_901001165.1. Taxonomy (NCBI): domain Eukaryota; kingdom Metazoa; phylum Chordata; class Actinopteri; order Salmoniformes; family Salmonidae; genus Salmo; species Salmo trutta. The sequence continues at coordinate 37,232,590 of NC_042985.1, read as the reverse complement.
TCACCGAGCAAATTTGGGTCATAAGAGCAGAAGACAAAACAACTAGGGATATGACAAACGATAACATTTAATAAAATTCCACTCAAATTCACAGTGCAGCTTCACTGCTGCCAGCAACGGGTTGGGTCTCAGTGTGTCCCTTTCAGATGTTTAAGCATTGCACCTCTTCTACCATTACTGTACCTCAATTCCACCTTGCAAAGTTTACATTTCCTTCCTCATCTAACTTCTTAAAGTATTGCAATACAGGACTTCGCTGCTGTTGCTTGTCTTTCTCTGCCATTTTTCCAACTGTTAACGACGATGTCGTAGTGGTGGAGAGTCGACTCCCAAATAATTGATTCCTCGACTCCTTGCGTGTCGACTCCCATTTCTTAGTGTTAAGATTCGACTCCTAAGATTCAGTATTTTTGGAATGGAAGAAACTGATTAGTTGCCGTACTTCCGAGAATACAAACACTCGCATCTTTCATAGATAGCTAGCAAGGGATGGAGAGAGAGGGGAGGGGCACAGTATAGGCAGGTCGGTCACCAGGTAGATAGTCAGAATCGTGCACTAGACCTATGTATCGGCAATCAAAAGCTGTATTTCTTGGCTTACAATGTCTCTCAAATTCAGTAAAGCAGGGCCTATCATCAATTAATAAGCTAGGATATTCTACACGCAACAGACCGAAGACTGAACACACTCGTATCACTAGCGAAGAGAAAGAGCAAGGGTGTGTGTAATCATTAGTCCAAATAGTTACAGGCGAGCCAGCGTGATGAAGAGCGAGGAGGGGGCCGGCAGAATTTTTTTTGTTTGTGCATAGACGGGTTGGTTGTTTAGCAACTATGGGCAAAACAGACTGGGTTGGGTTAGATTGTTGACATGTAAACTATATTTAATCTCCACTGTTTATTGAAAACATAAATACATTTGCACAATGAGCACTTGTTTGTCTCTCAAATACATCTTTACAGTTGACGATTAGCTAGCTAGTGAATTTTTGCCATATTTGCATTGACATGAAATCAGTCAAAATACCTCAAAACAAGAACAAGATGAAACTAGCTGAAATGAGTTACTTACAATTCCCCACATGGCAGTTTCTTGTCAGTGTTGGTAGCTATCTGGCCATCCTCAATCACAACTCGCGGAAGTATGCGCATTGATTTCGTGTCAGCTAACCCATCTATATGTCTTGGTAATCTGTCTTGCATGCCTCGCAAATTCACCAAAGTAGACTTAAGTTTTATTTAAATTACACAACAATATAAATAATATAATAATATATAAATAATATGTTTTGTGATCACTGCACTGCTATTTTAATTATGTGGGGGGGACAACAAAACATTTTTTTTCGGTTTGGGATTTTTATAAATGTTAAGGAACCTAATTTCATTATAGCGTTTAAACGTTCACACCCCTACAAACAACTGTCTATTCTAACCTTCAAACCTCCCACTGCAACTCTACACTGATTCTTCTCTCGTTACTATCTCTTCCCCTTCTTCCCTATTCTTCTCCCTTTTTCCTTCTTGGTGGCCCCAGTAGACCCAGAGAAGCGCAAGCGGAGCCCCAGTGACGCTGCAAGCAGTCCGGGCAGCAAGGGGAGCCCATCTCCCCGCATGGAGGGCACCAAGCCCCCGGGGCTCCTCCTGGTTCCCCGTCTCCAACTGCCGCACCCCACCTCTGGGGGCAAAGGCACCCGCCACTTTGACACCCGGAGTCTGAACGAGGAGAATTTTATTGCCTCCATTGGTGTGTACCCCATCCCATCCCCCCTTGCATGCACTCTGAGATCACCCCTTGCCCCCCCCTGCTCACCAGTCTAAACCCTGCCCTAACCCTTGACCCACCGCTCTCCAACCAGGCAACAAGGGGCGTGCTTTCCCCATCCTTAGAAAAAGAGCCCCTTATGATATTCCATTCACTTTGACCCACACCAGTGATGTGCGCCCAATGGTCAGCATTTAAAGCTGTAAAACTCTGAAATATATTTAGAACGTAAATACAGTCTGCTGGTTTGCCATAATATTTGGACACAGGTTGCATATTTGCACATCATGCAACTCTAATTAAATTTGACAAATAACCACATTGGAATTCCAGATCTGGCCTTGGATAATATGTTGCTATGTGTGCGAGATTGGAACAGCCTTGAGCGGTGTAGGCGTGTGTGAAATATTTGCATTGAGCCCACCACCCACGGCCTGAATGTGTTGTATCCCTCCCCACCCACCCTTCTCTGAATGTTGAGTGCCCCAGTTTGCCGCCTCCTCTCGTGGAGTCCTCCTTTGTTTGCCTTCTAGCACCTTGACTGCATGTCTTCGTTTTCCGTTGTCTTCTCGAAACTCAAAATCTGCAGTACCGTGCTAAGGAGTCTGAAGACCTGTCTCTGCCTTTACTGCAGGTTTCCTTAAAGCGCGCTGTACAAGTAGCAGCTCTCTCAGCTCTAGCATGGAGGGTGGAGCGTAACTCCCCAGTAAACAGGCCCAAGGAAGAGACAAATTTCATGCTCACCGTTAGCAAGCCACGGTTGGAGTTTAGCTGAGGGATAGGGCTAATTAACACTGAACATCGTGGAAAAGGAGTGACGCATTGCTTCTCCTTTCGACCACCGTTCTACTATCTCAAATGTTACTTTGGGTCTGTATACAGGGGACAGATTCACCCAACCTAACCCAACCTAAGCTCACTTCACCAGCCCCCTTTCTTTCTCTTTGGGAAGATGTAGCTTCAATTCTACGGAATGTCTTTTTGAGACTTGCACACACCTGCTTCTGCAACAGCTCCATTCAATCTGCTGGCTAGCTGGCTGGCCACTCCACCCCCATTCCATGCCCTTCACAAATCCCTGCTGCCTCTGTCACCCTGCTTCTGGAGAGCCACACACTGCTAGCCAATAAGTTAGCACCTCGGTCACAGAACATTTGAAAGGAACCCCAGTATTCCACCTTGTGTGGTTCTCCAGGACTATGGTCCAGGAGTGTTGGGTGTGTTGTAATGTTACACCTCAGTAGCAGTAACTGGCAATGGATCAAACTTTGCATACATATAATTATGTCCTAGTGTTCCATATTGCCAAGCTGAAATGTGACTACTCTCAGACATTACAAAACATCCTCAATTGTTAAAAAATTTTTGCCTAATTTTGTTTTATGTTATGGTTTATCTAATGCTCATCCTCCATACCTGCCTACTCAACCAGCTCTCTGACACTCTCTCTGTCTTTCTCTCCTTGCTTGCAATGCATCTTGGGTAGAATTGTGGAGCAGGCACCATGAAAAGGATAAGCAAAAAGCTATGGAAAAACAACAGAGTAAGATATTTTTCACACACAAAAAAAGACTGCGGTATTGCATAACTGCCAGCTCTTAACATTTCCACGCCCTTCTCTCCACCTTTCCCCAACCTACTTATGTTTATTAGTCACAAATGATTTAAATAGTTAGTATAAGTGATCATGTTGACATGGATAATGATTCTAGGACTAGGTCTATAATCTTGATTTGAGGTGTGTTTGTAACGTTTTGTAAATATTGGGTGAATCATGTCTTGATATCAGTGGAATAACTGAGTTACACCTGCATATCTCAAATCAGGAGTCATAACTTAGTGAGTCTCTTACTCTCCATAGAGATACTCTGTCATATGTTTGCCAACAACTTGTTCCATTCTTATTCCCCGAGTTGTGAAATAGTCATTGGAAATGTAGTCTGTCAGACACATACCCAATCGTTCCCTGTTTTTCCTGGGCTCTTGAGGTTCTATCAAGGTTAAGACAGTTGTGGCATTTCATTTAGCAAATGTCCTTTTCTGGAAAATCCCTTCACGGCCAGAAGGTAAATTGTACATGGTACTTAAAAAAAAAAAAAATCTGATAGCTGAGCCATGAATGAATACACAATAGTTTGTTAGAGTACAAACATTGCTTGCAGGTTTGTTGGCTGCATGACCAAATGTATCACAGAAGTCATGGTTACATTTGCATTGAACTATTATAATTGACTGTACTTTCTTCCAATGTAAAGGTTTGATATCCTGGACTCTTCAAAATGTACAGATTGCAGGCCAGCATTTGTTTCATTGTAGTAAAATATTCCTAGAGGTGCATTATGTGAGTCATAACAAGGTGTTTCTGCAACAACTGACTGATATATTAACAACAGTGCTGTTTTTCAATGCTTGCCTAAAAGCAAACTTGTGCAGAAAATGGTCCCCTATTTTGACTGTCCCACAGTTTGTCTGCATGTCTAACTGCCTGAGTCTGTATGTCAACTTTGACCTCTTTTATATTGGTATCTGCCTTTGTCAATTACAGTTTGATCTACATCCATCAATATTCCTACTGATTTTGCACTCTCCACTTGCCTCTAAATAGTCACATGCTTGGTCCTTTGAAAGCTGACCACAGGATTATGTTCATTAGGGCACACGTACCAATGTTTTGCAACCGAAAACAAATGAGATAGTATCTCGCTGTTTTGGGCTATTTACTTCTGTTTTGGCCTACTGAACATGAGCTATTGTTATTTATTTTATTTATTTATTATTCTTTCTTTTTTTATGCTTACTGAATATAAAAAAAAACAACATAGCTGGTGTTACTGTTGTTCATTGAATTCCACAACAAAAAAAGAAAGACAAGATCCTCCGGCTGAATGGAAGTGTCCCTATTTTAGGGCCAGTATTTCCGGTCAATCCCAAAGTTATGGTGTTCGAGGTCAGACACACCAATAGCGTTTGCTGGCAGAGAGTACCTTGCACCTCTGAACGTATTTTGCAAACCGAGTGCGCACCGATTTCACATGGAGAATCGTGTGAAAAGTGTCGTCAGTCAGAAGACGAACGCTAAATCCACATTCAGTGCGACGTGTGCGAGCCTTTCAATAGCAGTTAGGTCACCATCCCCCCCACCTCTCTGCCAGTTGCCAATCATGTGACACTCAGTAAGGGGGCAGTGTGGAAGTGCGCATGGCACCCGTGCTGACAACAACATGTATCCTGCAGGAGCGGAGGGGGCTAAGAAACAGCACCCTGAGCTGACCGACACTGAGGAGAAGAAGTCCCAGATCAGTGCTGACAGTGGCCTCAGCATCACCTCCGGATCCCAGGTCTGTTATTTTCCAAAGCCAGTTCTTGTAACTAAGCAAAGCACACGTGAAATCTGACATTTTTTACGTCGGTTATCTCCCAACTCTGGCGCTTGAGGGCCACAATGTCTGCTGGTTCTCATTCTTGCCTTTTAATCTGAGTCTGATATAGACATGGGCAACCAGGGTTGTAGACTGAGTGTTTGGATTTTGATGGCATGGACTTGTGAATTAGTATTAAGGAGATGACAAAAAACAGGAGTCACTACGGCCCTTGAGAAGAAGTTCATTTCCACTATTTCAATATGCCTCTGTCTGCTCACCTCTCTCTTTCTCAGTCTTTCTCGGTCTTGCTTTGCAGAAGAGTGACACAGAGTCTGTGACCAGCACTGAACCGCCAGTCCTTACCAGAAGCACCAGCCAGGACTCAGAGGCCAGCACAGTGGTAGGGCATGGCCAACACAGAGAAACAATCTCACCCCAATCCTAAACCCCTCTCAACCTTACCTCCGTGTGACTCATCCCAAGGACCGCTTACTCCCAAAGTGTGATTTCTATCCTTAGTCTAGTCTTACAAGGTTTACACTCAAGCTCAAGCCATACATCCCCAGTAACACTTATCCCAAACCAGGTTGCTTCCCAATCTTACTATATTCCGAGCTTGAATAATTTCTAGTCTTTGCTAACTTTGGTCCTACTCATCTCTTGTCTTGCTTTGTCTCAGCCTGGCACAATGGCTCTTGCCAAAACCGTACGTGTCATACTAATCTACCTCATCCCCAGTGTTTCTTAGCCTTAGTGTAACTCAGTGACCCTCAAAAAAACCTGTATTAGTGCAGCTCTCCAAGAGCAGGGTTGAGGAGTACTGATCTAACTCTTGTCTCTTTTGGCCTTAGTCGAACACATCCTGTGTTTCTTTTAGCCTTAGCCTTACTCAGTGTGAGTTCTCTGTGTCTCTGTATGTCTGATATTCACTAGTCTCCTAACACTTTGACCCCTGACACTTCCAGATAAGTAACAGCTCAGGGGAGACGCTGGGAGCTGACAGTGACTTGAGTAGCACCGCTGGGGAGGGCTTGGGTGGCAGGCAAGCCCCCCACCTCAACCTCTCCAGGGGAACACTGTCCGACAGCGAGATTGAGACCAACCCGGCCACCAGCTCAGTGTTTGTGAGTGGAAAATACTTCCTGGCTGATCACACTGCTTGATTCACCAGTTAATATTAGTGCAATTGTTTTGTTTTTTCGGGCGTTTTCTAGATGTGCGAATGCATTCCCTGCGGGACATGAAGTCTGCCTGTGGATGTCAATCTTGTAAATGCAGGATTGAGGGGTGATTCCAATTTTTTAATATCTTTGGCAAGATGAAATTACCCCATGATTTATGTTTTGTGGTGTTTGCCCAGGGTAAGACCCAAAAGATGAAGCCTGGTGTGAAGGAGGCGAAGGCTAAACTTGTGCCTGTCCTGGCTAAGGGGCCTCCCGCCCAGCCCTTGGAGGACATCAGCATGAGGATTTACCTGTGTGATGGCCTGCTGGGTATGTTCCAGATGACTGATGTTTTAGGAAGGCTGTAGTTTAATATCTACTCGTGTCTTCTTTAGTCTCCCTCTGTTCAACTTTGTGGTAAAAAGTTACAGTAAATATGTAGTAGACTCGGCAAGATGTTGCATGCACAAAGTAAACAAAATATTAGGTCAATTTACACATCTAAGAGCGTTGAAGCGCGATGCTAAACGTCTCTGTTGTCTTGCATCGTGCTCATCTTATATCTGCGGTGCTGCTCGTTGTAACATCATCTCCCGAAGTCTACCTTTTACAGTGAATCCTTCCTATAAGGCAAAACACAGATATACAGTACCAGTCAAAAGTTTGGACACACCTACTCAAAATACTCTTGGCATTCTCAACCCACTTTTCAATTAATGCATTTCAAGTTAAATTAACAATTTTTGGTTGCTACGTGATTCTATACGTGTTATTTTATAGTGTTGATGTCTTCACTATTATTCTACAATGTAGAAAATAGTAAAAATAAAGAATTACTTGTTACTTTTATTTCTTATCAGTATTTTTAAGCATTTCACTGCAACACCTGTTATATTCGGCGCATGTGACTAATACAATTTGATTTGAATGAGTAGGTGTGTCCAAACTTTTGACTGTGTGTGTGTGTGTGTGTGTGTGTGTGTGTGTGTGTGTGTGTGTGTGTGTGTGTGTGTGTGTGTGTACAATACCGTTCAAAGGTTAGGGGTCACTGTTTTTGAAAGAAAAGCAAATTTTGTCAATTTCAAATAACAGAAAATTGATCAAAAATAACGTGTAGAAATTGTTAATGTTATAAATGACTATTGTAGCTAGAAACGGCTGATTTTTATGGAATATTTATATAGGCGTACAGAGGCCCATTATCAGCAACCATCACTCCTGTGTATCAATAGCTAATCCAAGTTTATAATTTTAAACGCAAAACAGTCTCAACAGTGAAGAGGGGACTCCGGGATGCTGGCCTTCTAGGCAGAGTTGCAAAGAAAAAGCCATATCTCAGATTGGCCAGTAAAGAGAAAATATTAAGATGGGCAAAAGCACACAGACACTGGACAGAGGAGCTCTGCCTAGAAGGCCAGCATCCCGGAGTCGCCTCATCACTGTTGACGTTGAGACTGATGTTTTGCAGGTACTATTTAATGAAGCTGCCAGTTGAGAGACGTCTGTTTCTCAAACTAGACACTCTAATGTACTTGTCCTCTTGCTCAGTTGTGCACCGGGGCCTCCCACTTCTCTTTCTATTCTGGTTAGAGCCATTTTGCGCTGTTCTGTGAAGGGAGTAGTACACAGCGTTGTACGAGATCTTCAGTTTCTTGGCAATTTCTCACATGGAATAGCCTTCATTTCTCAGAACAAGAATAGACTGATGAGTTTCAGAAGAAAGGTCTTTGTTTCTTGCCATTGTGAGCCTGTAATCGAACCCACAAATGCTGTTGCTCCAGATACTCAACTAGTCTAGTCTAAAGAAGGCCAGTTTTATTGCTTCTTTAATGAGCACAACCGTTTTCAGCTGTGCTAACATAATTGCAAAATGGTTTTCTAATGATCAATTAGCTTTTTAAAATGATAAACTTGGATTAGCTAACACAACGTGCCATTGGAACACAGGAGTGATGGTTGCTGATAATGGGCCTCTGTACGCATATGTAGATATTCCATAAATCTGCCATTTCCAGCTATATATATATATATATATATATATATACGTGTGTGTGTGTGTGTATGTATGTATGTATATATATATATATATATATATGATTCGTCAAACTCTTTATCTAAAACTCTGTCTCACTATTTGACTAACACTGCATGAACTGTACTATAAAGCGTGAAGGTAGGTCTGAAGTGAATGAGGCTGGGTCAATTTATTTGTCCTTTCACCCCTTCTCTCTCTGCTTTTGGCTTGCCATTAACCCACTCAGCTTTGAGTTTAACCCTCTTTGCTCTGCTGCTCCTCTTCCTCCCTGCTGCGTGTCCTGGGAACGCCTTGCAGGGCGTGACAAGAGCTCCATGTGGGACCAGCTGGAGGATGCTGCCATGGAAACCTTCTCTCTGAGTAGGGCTGACCTCTCATCTTTTGACCTTCTATGTTTATGCTTGGATGCAATGCCCACCTGGGCTCTGGTGCTCACTTGTGTATTGTCTGTTGCTTTGATGTGGTGCTTTGATCTTTACCGCCACTGGATTTCCCATCACACTGAGGGGTTTGTATTGTAAACAATGTAGCAAGGCTCCTATGAATAAGTAAACAAGAGAAAATGTCTCTTGGTTGACAAAAACATTTTCAACAATCACATGATCAGGTGTGTGTGTTCGTATGGATGTGTGTTCGTATGGGCGTTCGTTCATTTGTGTGTGTGTGTGCAGTTATGTAAGGTTCTGTGGGATCATGTGTCTGTTAATGCATGTCTACTGGCGAGTGTGGGGTGACATGTAGTTGTCAGTGTGAAGGTGATTTTGACCTAGTGATGACTTTGTACAGTAACACTAGTTTTGTGTTTTTGTGTGCCCTTGTGATTGTGGTCATGATGTGTTTGTATGTGTCCTTTTGGACACAGATAAGCAGTGTGTGTTATATTTGTGTAGGTAAGGAGCGCTCTACACTGTGGGACCAGGTCCAGTTCTGGGAGGATGCTTACTTGGATGCTGTCATGTTGGAGAGGGAGGGGATGGGCATGGACCAGGGACCTCAAGAGATGATTGACAGGTACAGGTTGCCTATTAGAGTGGATCTGTATTTTTGAAATGTCAGCCATCCTTGTGTAGCTGTGTTTCCTGTTTAGAGGCTGATGCTTACCACTGTTTACATAGATACCTGTCACTCGGGGACCACGACCGTAAGCGCCTGGAGGACGATGAGGACAGGCTGCTAGCTACTCTACTGCACAATATGATCGCCTACATGCTAATGGTTAAGGTGGGCCTATCACACACAATGTTTGACTCCGTAACCCCCGTATGTCAACTGCAGCAACTACAAATGTTAAGATGGGTAGGCATCGCATATTTTCCAATGTGTCTTGCTAAATTTCTTTGTCTGTCCCGTCTCTGTCTGTCCAGGTGAACAAGAATGACATCAGGAAGAAGGTGAGGCGTCTGATGGGGAAGTCCCACATCGGCCTCAGCCACAGCCAGGAGATCAACGAGTGTCTGGACAAACTGGCTAATTTGGTAAGAAGGAACCAAGGGTTCTCTCTCTTCAATAAAATAGGAGCCACTAAGGCGGTCAACTGTTCTACCAAGTGGCATATAGATGAAAAGTTTTTTTATATGGTCCTTCAAGCCAGATCATTTTATGCAACACATGTTTTAGTGTGTGTGAGAATATCAGTGTTGCTGATACAGTATCTCTGTTTAACCCGCTAGAGTCTAAGCCCTGTCTAAGCCGGGGATGAAACATTTGATTTGGCATTACTTCTATTAGCCCATAGAAAAGCATTGAATAACAGATTCACTACATGGAACAACAATCCCCCCAGAAAAAATCAAAAGGAAGTTCTGTCTTCCTTTTGATATAAGAAAGATATAAGAAAGATCAGGAAATGTGTATTATAATTTTGCATGTATTTAACCCTTATTTTAGTCACTTAAGTCTCCATTTATACTTCCATAGATTTTTTTTTTAACTGGTACTGGGGACCTTCAGATGAGGCTTGTGGGCTTCCTAGAGCAAAACATGTACAGTACCAGTCAACTTTGGACACACCTACTCATTCAAGGGTTTTCTTTATTTGTACATTTCTCTACATTGTAGAATAGTAGTGACGACATCAAAACTATGAAATTACAGTTATGGAATCATGTAGTAACCAAACAATTGTTATAAAAAAATTGAAATATATTTGAGATTCTTCAAAGTAGCCACCTTTTTGCCTTGATGACAGCTTTGCACACTCTTGGCATTCTCCTCTTCAAAAATAATGAGTAGATGTGGTAGGTGTGTCCAAACTTTTGACGTGATCGTGAGAGACTCACCTTTCCACAGAGGGGTCATATTACTATGTAGCCCGAACTGTTAGGAGGCTACAGACAGAAGTTGGCAGATGGGGCTGTCACAACTTCATGGAGCAAAACGGAGAACACCATCGGGTTCATGAGAGTCATCTTTCCACAGAGGGGTCATAATAATTTTATAGGCCAAACTGTTCTGACGCTACAAACGTTTTTTTTGAGAAGATCGATTTTCTGGGTATCTAGTGGTCTGACAAACACCGTTCTTCTAATTCTGCCACCTTCCACCACAGATGTGGTAGGGCGATCTCGGCGGATGCGGTAGATTGAGATGCAGCCCATGCAAAAAAAACATATCTCTAGCTTAAACAGACGTATTTTGACACAGATTTTTTTTATGTTAATTATATTTCCATGGGGCCCGCAAAAATTGAAGGAGAAGGGTTAAAGTCTTGTTCACTCACATTTCAGAATGGCCGCGAGCTGTCCATCAGACCTAGCGGAAGCCGTCACATCAAGAAGCAGACCTTTGTGGTGCATGCTGGGACAGACACCACGGGGGACATCTTTTTCATGGAGGTATGAGAAAGACACTTTCAGCATTCACTTTCCCGGACCTTCCTTGTACATAGGCCTTGCTCATATTTTTTTATTGTGCCCAAGAGATGCATGAAAGCCAGACAAGAGTATCTGAATAGATCAAATTTACCAATCATCGTCAAGAACTGTCAAAATGCTGCAACTTGTAGTTTCAGTAGATCAAGCGTTTAGCTCTACAGTAGATATCAAATAATTGCATCCTTTGCCTCTGTCCATTTCCCCCATTCAGGTGTGTGACGACTGCATAGTCCTGCGCAGCAACATCGGCACAGTGTATGAGCGCTGGTGGTACGAGAAGCTCATTAACATGACCTACTGTCCCAAGACCAAGGTGCTGTGTCTGTGGAGACGCAATGGCCAGGAAACCCAACTCAACAAGTTCTACACCAAGAAGGTGAGCCTCTACCGTCCGCGCATCGCATACTTAAATGCGACTAGCAATTATGAGCATCATGATATCCGTGTTAGTGGAACCTCTGATTAAGGTGACTGCAAATGTGGTGACTTTCGTGTCAGACTTTGTATAGACACTTTTCATATTCCATAGTCCATAATCTGAATTCAAATGTTTTCTTGTCTAGTGTCGTGAATTGTATTACTGCGTGAAGGACAGCATGGAAAGGGCTGCTGCACGACAGCAGAGCATTAAACCAGGTATGTGTGCACGTTGGCTAGACCCTTTATTTGAGGCAGCACCAATGTATGATTGCGCTGCGTTTTGAAAATGTATAGCCCTAGGGAAAGGATATTCAAAGTCTGGGTCGAGACCCCTAGTGGAATAGCAGTGGGATTGCCAAAATATATAAAAAAATACAAATATAAAAAATGAGAGTACAGATTATTAAGAGTACAGATTATTGTATGGGACAATATACAAACGTTTATGAGAAAGATCATTTAAAAAATGAATGTTATTGAGTAAATGTATTAATTGGATTCTTTTCATTTTGATAAGGGAGATGAAAATATAATGAATTGAAGGTTATTTGTTCATGTAAAAATGGACATTTTCCGATTTTAAGGTTGTCATTGCATTTGTCAAAAAAAATGGTGTCCCCAGAAATGCTGGCAAACAAAATGGGGTCCCCAATGAAAAGGTTTGTATACCACTGCCCTAAGGGCAAATAGCAGTTAGTAATAGTTCATAGTCTATGGAAAAGTATAACGTTAAGGTGTAGGAATAACTCTGAGTAAAGGTGAACTCTAGATTACTGCTTTATCATCCAATAAATTCTATAACCTTTTGAGTCAATCAGCTCAGTTGGCCAAGTAAAGACTTTGATATCTGTCATCACTAACACTTTTCGAAAGAGATGTACAGCGGAATGGATAGGGGAGGGATCTTTTGGTTTAAGCGAGCTGCCCCTCTCTCCATAGGTCCAGAGCTGGGTGGAGAGTTCCCTGTGCAGGACATGAAGACGGGCGAGGGAGGACTGCTGCAAGTCACCCTGGAAGGCATCAACCTCAAATTCATGCACAGCCAGGTAGGAGGCCTGTATTACCACATACATACATATACAATATATACACACACACACACACAAAACCACTTAACCTCTTTCCACCCACCTCAATTCTTCTCTTTTTCTATTTTCTTTCTCTCTCACACACAGACACAACTGTGGCTCACTTCCTCTAAGGTCCCTTTAAAAAAAAGAGAGAGAGTAGAGGCATTTAGGGTTGTTTATGTTTGACATTGATAAATAATTTATAGCCTACTGAATTGAGTGCAAAATCAGAGTACATTTTGAAGGTACTTCAATCACTGTTTTGATCAGGACCTTAGAGGAAGAATACATTTTTGTCTTTCTATGATTTAAAAGATGTTATGTTTTATTTGTGCAGCCACTAAGATGTGTGTTTCAAGAAGAAAACACATATCCACTTAAACATTTCTGTTTAAGGCCTCCCGAGTGGCGCAGCGGTCTAAAGCATTGCATCGCAGTGCTAGAGGCGTCACAACAGATCCTGGTTCAATCCCGGGCTGTGTCGCAGTTGGCTGTAACCGGGAGACCCATGAGACGGCGCACAATTGGCCCAGCGTCATCCGGGTTAGGGGAGGGTTTGGCCGGCTGGGATGTCCTTGTCCCATCGCGCTCTAGCGACTCCTTGTGGCGTCCGGGGGCATGCACACTGACTTCAGGTCGCAAGCTGTACGACACATTGGTGCGGCTGGCTTCCGGGTTAAGCGAGCAGTGTGTCAAGAAGCAGTGCAGCTTGGCAGGTCGTGTTTCGGAGGATGCGTGGCTCTCGACCTTCGCCTCTCTCGAGTCCGTACGAGAGTTGCAGCGATGGGACAAGACTGTAACTACCAATTGGATATCACGAAATTGGGGAGGAAAAAAGGGGTTAAAAAATATAATAATTGGACATTTCAAAAATATAAAATACAAAAATATTATGTTAATACTTAGCATTCTTACCTGTGGTGCCCAAACCTTGTCGTCCGTTCGTGTGTGTGTGTGGGGGAAGGCGAGTGTTCTGTTTGTGTTAGAGAGATTTCAGAGATAAGACGGATGACCTTGTGCAAAGACTTTTCATTAATAATTGCCATTTTATTTTACTGTTCTTTTAAAGTTTTGTCCCCTTAAATTCCCTTGACCTGCATATTAAAGTTATATTAAAAATACCTCAAGTATTCACAACTTTTGGGGGTGGGGCAATTCCATTTCCTTAATCAACTTGAGTAAGAATATAATTGACCTCAGTCCTCACCACTGTCACAAGTAGATATTTTTGGACCCTAAGGAAATGCTTGGATCTGAAATAACAATTATACAATTGCTCCGCCAATGATTGAGGGTCATAGGAGTGGCACTCATTTAATATAAGCAAAGTGACGAAACACACTGGACATATCACACTGTAGGATTGGGGCAAAAACGCATTGAATCAACACAGGGGAATGCCTACTCATAAGGTAGTACTCAATTGTACAATAGAAAATGTTTTTGACCACTACATTCTTTATGAAAGGTCCTATCTCTTTGAACTGCTTTCTTGATTTCTTTAGATCACACAGCGCACCTAATTGAAAGTTATTAAGGCTAGACATTGCAGCGGCCAATCGAGAGTATTTGATTGTGCCTTCTTTTTGATGCAACACTTCAACACATTGGTCTAATTTGAGCCACCTAACAGGTTAGAACACGTTGCTATGGTTGAAGAACAGTTACATCATCGTCATCATCGTATAGAATTTAACAAGGGTACAAGAGTCATACGTTTGTAAAACCCTTTCCCTACTACGGACACCTAATTTACCTTTTAAGGAACAACACATAAGTTTGTGCACACCGGTTTGTACAACCTAATTGTACGATAATGGTCATAGCTCTCATTGAGATGCTGCTTGGCAAATTCAAACCACCTCTTTTTCCACCGTCCGCTCTGCAGGAGCTTATGCACCAGTAGTAGATGTCATATTCATAGACATCATTCACGCAATAAAACAAACACAAAAAAAACACTTAACAATCTTGTTGTAAAGAACTTTTTCATATAACAGTTAACGCCAACCCATTACATTTTTCCAGCGTAGGCCCACCCAGGCTTCCAGTGTCAGACATGGGTCACCGTAGGGTTAAATACGTTGGCATGTTACAGAGGGGTGAGGTTGTTCTAGGTGGCAACCTGTTTTGTTGGGGAGGCGATGTGGCTAAGTGCCCTCTTGTACCTGTACTACTGAGCTGTTGGTGCCAGCCCTCGTTGCTGGAGGAGGGGGCATGGAGGGCATTGGGGGGGCAGGAGTGGGTTCCCAGCAGTCAAAACTGGTTGAAATGATGTAATTACAACCCGAGTGTTGGTTTTGGTAAGCTGGTAGTAATTGTCCTTTTCTGGGTTAGGCCCAGGAACAAACCAAAAAAAGACCAGCTGTTTAAAGTATAGACGAGACCAACTTTCAGTAGTTATTTTTCCACCTTTTGCACTTTATCATTCCAGTAGAAATTTCTGTGACGGGTATATTATATTGGCATTGATAGCTGTTAATACGTCAAGTCCCGTCAATTAGGGTGATTGTTTTGGGGGACAGTGCAGCGCCCTCTTTGAGCGCCGTCCAGTGTTTGTGCTCTTCTGTCCGATAATAATTCAAACCATTTCTCTTCCATGCTCTCTCCCCCTGCAAGGAGCGGAAGGTACACAACCTCTGCTGTGTTTATTTGTTAGCGGTTATGCCATTTTTTTGGTTGGGTTATTTTTCCTCAATTGTTTTAGCTGTGTGTGGCAAACTTTTATTTTATGTGTCCTCATCTCTGTTTTCATATGGAATTTCCATGTATTCTAAGCATTACATGGGCCACAGTGCATTTGCATTAGTAGGGAAAACAGGAATTAATAGCAGTCACCATTGCTTCACTGTTGCTTCACAATAGCTTTGCTGATGCACACTATAGCTAAGGCACTATAGTGCGAACAAATTGCCATATTATAGTTTCATTCAGCAAGTAATCATTAATAGCACTCACTTCATCATAGACCTTCCCACAATGCATTTCTACTGACCTAACTCCAGCCCATGTAAGCATTCAATCATGGAAACTTGTGTTTTGTGCTTTCCTATTTCTTTTTGGTAGCGTTTAAAAGCTTGCATATACCATCCCTTTTTCCCTTTTAGTATTGACTAGATGAGAATTTAACGTTGTTCATTTTCTATCTGAAATGTTTAATTTCAGCCTGTTGTCATTGAGTTGCTAATGTTCTGTCTTGCTGTTTTTGTTTGTTTTTTGTTTTAGGTTTTCATAGAGCTGAATCACATTAAAAAGTGCAATACTGTGAAGGGAGTCTTTGTCCTGGAGGAATTTGGTAATTACCCCATCTATTGATTCTAGGTCTGTACTCGACACGGCAGTAACTCAGCTTCACGACAAACGCAACGCTGACGCACAGCGATAGCAACTGTAACGACTCAGGGTTCAGTGGATTCACAACAGCTCTTGCATACCTCGGGGCAAATATAGTCAGTGTTAGAATTAGCTAGTTTCATTTAGCAATTGAGAAGTCCAGCCCTCACAAATAGGAATGTTTGCTAATTTCATATTTATTGCTGATTTATAAAATAAGACAAAACAGCCCTATTTGTGAGAGTTCTGTCTTTATTTGCCATTTTATTTTGTCCAGAAGTATTTTTAGTTTTTAACCATGAGGTCTTAGGAGTCAGATCTGTCGTATTATGATGGAAGACTTGATGCACAGCTTGTTTCTGCATCAGACTTTCGTAAGGATCAAATGTTGGAAATTGGAGCTTTAGGGTAGGAAATCGTTTTAGGGTTCACTCGACCAAATAAGATGGTATGTGCATGAGAGGGGAATTCATCAAAGCCTAGAGCAAAGGGAAGCGGAGCCCCAGATTGTGTTTAAAGGTTTGAAAAACGCTCATTAAGAATAAAGGACACCTACGTTGATTTATGTTCTCAGCTCTCAGTTGAAGCTGAATTATCTTGAAAAATTGTTTCAATTTAGATTCCTAGGGGGGATTTGATCTGCTTGATCTTCAGGATAGAAGGATGCTAACTTGTTTGAAGTGGCCACATCTGGGTTGCGTTGAGTAGGCACAAAAAAAAAAACATTAAGAAAAGGAAAATGTGCTTTCTTAGGCATGTTCAGGTAGTATCTCAGCCATTTCAAAACGTTTTCGCTCAATAGTGCCTACTAAATGCGATTAGTGATTCCTTTCCTGAGACCAGGGCTACTATTTAGACATTTAGAGCAATTCCGTCTTGATGTGTACAGTAGATGGTTCGTCATGGCTTATTATACTGCCATATTTGAAACCAATAACCAGTGACCAATGAGATTGTTAGGAGAGGCCTAGATCTGTGAGGTGATAGCCCCTATCTATGTCAGCGCTGGACTGGGTTACTGCCGTGTCTCTGTGCTGCTTTTGTAATACGCTACCCTCATCCTTGCCGCTATGAAAACCTTCATTCTCCAGCAGGTAAAGTGCTGTCAAATCTCTCTTCTCCTTTCCTCACTTAAGAGCATTCCTCCTCTCCGTTCCCACCTTCTCTCATGCCCCTCATTCTTTATGCAGAATCCCCCTCGTTCCTTTCTTGTACCCTTGCCTGAGTTTCTGCCTGTCCTTCTGACAGTTTATGAAACTGAAGCTTTCTGCTCCTCTCCATCACTTGAAAAAAGCAAACCCCTCTAGCGTTGTTTTTCCCTCAATGTTTTGGGGTTTTGAGACGAAGAAACCTGGCGACTTGACAATGTGGGGAGCAGAGGGTTTTGAACTGCCCCCTTCCCCTCCCCCCTTTTTCCGATCCCTACATCTGTCCCTTCTTTCGTAGGTTCACAGTTACTAATGAAAAGTCTGTCCTCCGACACTGGCTTTGAACTTGGTCTAGGGAGTTTGGCCTCATTAAAAGGACACTTCGGGATTTTAGCAATCTACTTCCCCAGAGTCAGATGAACTCGTGGATACCATTTTTATGTCTCTGTGTCCAGTATAAAGGAAGTTAGAGGTAGTTTCGTGAGCCCATAAACTTCGTCATTACACTAACGCTAGTTAGCAATTGTGCTTGTTAGCAACTTCCTTCAATCTGCACGCAGAGACAAAAATAGTATCCATGAGTTAATCTGACAATGGGGAAGTAGATGAAGGGCCAAAATCCCAAAGTATCCCTTTAACAGCTTATGTATTTGTGACGTCTTTAAGTGTTCAGTTTCTTGGTTAACACACTTTGTTTTTTCCCCTATAATGTCCTGCTTAGTTTCTTTCCCATTCTCCACATTGTTTTACATTGTTATTGTTGTTGCTGTACACATTTGTTCGCACTGTGACTCGTGCACAGTCTCAGATTTGTTTGTATTTTCAAGCCATTCATGTGAGTTCTTTCCTTTTCCGTGGGCCATGTATGTCCTTCTTTCCACAATCATTTTGATGCCTGAATTCAGATGGTTTGCTGCTACAAACAGTTGAATCTATTCACCAAAACAAATCTAGGAACAGCAAGTAAGGGGGGCAGGAAAAAACACTTTTTAGGAAACAACCAAAGGTGAGAAACTGAGCCATCTCATACAGGTATACTGTTTGACATGTACCACAGGGACAAAGCTGGTGGCAAGCTAGAAGCGAGGTTGAAGTTTGGGTGGTTCTCGCAAACGAAGCAAAATAAACAACTAGCCAGCTTTTTGTCAGAGCTGTTTGCCACTCGCTGTGGACTGGGCAGATGAAATTCTCTAACTTTGTGAACTAATTTCTGGTGAACTATGCAGACAGTCATCAAGATGGTAGTCCGGTATGCCGACATGGTGGATACATAACCAAACTGTCCCCAAGTTTTATTCACAGCAGTTTTCCATAGTTGGCTTGAAAGATAACTTAGCTGTGGTTGTTTGCCAGTCAGCATAGCTTATAGAATACTATGTGCGTCATGCCCTGGGATAGTGCGACCCTAGCCCCTGTGTCTTCGGTCAAAAATACATGCAAGCCGTTGATTCACTGTGAACACTTCAATTCCACAGTAACCAGAATAATGGTGAATATGTAGTAGTAAAGATGTGTGTGGTTTCTACTTTGTATGATAATTGCATGATAATACAATATTAGTAATGTATATGAATTCACTAGATAAAACATTGACATAAGTATAGAATAGGTAATATGCATAAACATACAGCAAATAATGTGTAAAAAGGAATGTATACATAAACATAATACCTAAGAAATAGGCATACATAATAATAAGTGGCTGTGATATATACATAATAGGTGATACACGTAAACAATATGCATATATTGGTTGCAATAATAAACTGTGCCACTAGGCTGCAGACGTGCCCTGTAATAGCTCTAATTGCAAAGGCTGACTGACATCCGGGAAGATTCCGGAAAGGGCGGAGCTAGAGAACGACAGCTCTTAACGGTTGCGTTTCAAACTCAAAGTAGACAGCCCTAGGCCCTAAACCCTCAGGCCTTGAATGAAGTTTTACATCGTCACATCCGAGTGTTCTTTAAATGTCCCTTGCCCAAGCGAGGGAGAGTGATGATTGGAGAGGCAACGTCCTTGGTGGAAATCTTAAAGTTGAGCTTAAAAACAACCAACCTAAAGCTATTAATGTTCATTACATTTTTATTTATTCAGGGTCTGTAGTGACGCCTCTAGCACTGAGATGCAGTGCCTTAGACCTCTGCGCCACTCGAGAGCACAATGTAGCTAGTAAGCTAACATAGCTAGCTAGCACTCCTGTCAGGTAGCTAGCTACAGTTACCTATAGCTGGCTAGCTAGTTTTATAGTTTCGTAACTTATTCTAATAGATTTCTGAATTCAAAAAAATATGTTTATGAATCTAGCTACGTTTTATAGGCTCCTCACTGCGAGACTACGCCAATTTTCCGACGCTAAAATCAATGTCGTTTATATATTTTTTAGCAAGCTAGGTTCATAATGTTTTCTGACATGCTGAAAATGCAGCCTTGTTGATTTAAATGTAAAACTTTGTGGCCACCAGAGTTTGACATGTGACTACAGATTGAATTGTGGGTGATATCCTGATACCTGCAAATGACCAAAGTTTTTCACTCGCTCAGATGGCAATCAAACTGCATCCAGTTTCACTGGGGATTCCCAGAGGGAAAATTGCTAGACCAAGGGCTGAGTGGGTAAAAATAACGTGTTTGGACTGCAGCCTAGTGGGTGCCGTATTTCCCCATAGAGAATAACAGGCATAAATGGCGAACTGCCTAAATGGCCTACAGTTACATACAACACTGTAGAATAGGAATTTACAGGTACAAATAACATGCAGGGTGTAAGCATACATGGTAACAAAAGGGATAGAAGTAAGATTATATGGAATATAAACCTGTACAAGATACGGTTCTGACCACGGCTTACCGCAACGGTGAATAGACCAGTTAGAGGAACCGTAATGGAAGCACATAATATACAGCTAAACAAGGAATGTGAACTATATGTTGTAACCCAATACTGATATATTAATTTGTAATAGACAATACATAAAAATGAGTAGCAAGGCTAGATTAACTGGGAACTAGCATAGGCTAACCAGTATAAATTAGCAAGGCAAGATAGCAATGACGCAGTAGAATGTTACAGGAGTTATAATCTGTGGCGATTATACAACAGGCATAGCAAAAATGTTGTAATCGGATTACAGGCATAGCGATTTATTTTAATTTTTTACACCACTTTGTTTTCTCAATCACATTCAATTCAGCATTGGAAAAAAGGCGCGTTTAAGTTTGTTCCACCTGAGTGAGTCTGACCACAAGCCAGAGACCACTATGATGATGCACCAAATGAGTTTGGATACTTTTTGTCTTCTACTCAGTAGCGGTGCATGGGTAAAATCACTGGGGAAGCCAAGCCAGGAAAAAAAGCCATATTACAACCTATGTGTTGTGATAATTGCATTGTTTGCTCTGTAACCTGTTAGTTCATATGCCTTGGGACCGTGATATGTAGGCCTAAGGCCGAGACAATAAAAAGACAGTGGCAGAATAAATTCAACCAGGGGTGCAACTTTCACTGGGGATAGGGGGACATGCCCCCCCACACACATTCTGAAATAGCATTTTTGTCCCACCCACTTTTATCTTTGGAATGTGAAACAAAACGAGGCAACGGTGTGCTTTAGGACCATGTGGATGCCTCCGAGCGGTCGGGTAGGCTGTTTGGAGTATTTATCCGAATGGATTAAAGAAGCGTCTCCCTCAGTTCTAAAACCAAAGTTGCGCCCCTGAATTCAACCACCTTTGTTTCATCACAAAACCGGAGAGTAACCTCTGTCCGTTGAAGTCCACAAAGCATATTGCATGTAATAAACAGTTGCTTGACCATGCTGTAGGTCATGTAAGTTAATGTTTACAACATTTTCGGACTACTAAACAACTATTGATTTAGAACAAAGGAGCGTTACCGCAAGTCGCAAAGAAAACAGGAGCTGCCTCCACTATTCCAGCATCATTTAAACTTCAACATTTCAACATCATCAAATCATCTATGCTTAGTGTAATACAGTGACAACTAAAAGATACCAAAAACAATTTAGTCCAATCAACGTAAGCTAGATATGATGTGGCTGTCCATTGTTCTGATTTGTGTGTGTGTGTGAATGCAGAAGAAAACATGTTAACTCACCCTACTACAAGCATTTCACTACACCCGCAATAACATCTGCTAAATATGTGTATGTGACCAATAAAATTTGAAACGCCAATGCCATCCTCTCATGTTGACGAAACGGTCTATGACTGTCATACAATATACGCTTTTATTTGTTGTTATCCTAGGCTACCTGGCTAAAATGCTTGCTCGCTAGCCTAACTTCCTTTCGTGGGAAACGTTAGCTAGTTAACATTAGCCTTCTCCGTATAGCTACATAGCTATTGAACTATCATCCTCTCAGTCCAGGGGAACAATGTATGAATTTATGGTTGGATCAGAATTGCCTTTTTAATTATTGCCTAGTATGGAGAATTAAATAAAACCATAAGTCCAAATCCCTGACCTTACAGTGAAATGCTTATTTACAAGCCCATAACCAAAAATGCAGTTAAGAAAAAAAGTATTTACTAAAATAAACTGAATTTAAAAATAACAAATAATTAAGGAACAACAATAAAATAACAGTGAGGCTATATACAGGGGGTACCGGTTAGTTGAGGTATGTAGGTAGAGGTAAAGTGACTATGCGTGGATAATAAACAGAGAGTAGCAGCAGTGTAAAAATGGGGGTGGGGACAATGCAAATAGTCCGGGTAGCCATTTGATTAGCTGTTCAGGAGTCTTATGGCTTGGGGGTAGAAGCTGTTAAGAAGCCTTTTGGACCTAGACTTGCCTCTCCGGTGTCTTTGGCAATTTTTTGGGCCTTCCTCTGATACCGCCTAGTATAGAGGTCCTGGATGGCAGGAAGGTTGGCGCCAGTGATGTACTGGGCCGTACGCACTACCCTCTAGTGCCTTGCGGTTGGAGGCCGAGCAGTTGCCATACCAGGCGGTGACGCAACCAGTAAGGATGCTCTCGATGGTGCAGCTGTAGAACTATTTTTTTTTTCTGAGGACCCATGCCAAATCTTTTCAGTCTCCAGAGAGGGTATAGGCGTTGTCGTGCCCCCTTCACAACTGTCTTGGTGTGTTTGGACCATGAACTTGAAGCTCTCACCCTACTCTACTACAGCCCCGTCGATGAGAATGGGGGCGTTTTCGGTCCTCCCTTTTCTGTTGTCCACAATCATCTCCTTTGTCTTGATCATGTTGAGGGTGAGGTTGTTATCCTGGCACCACACTGCCAGGTCTCTGATCTCCTCCCTATAGGCTGTCTCATCGTTGTCGGTGATCAGGCCTACCACTTGTGTCGTCGGAAAACTTATTGATAGTGTTGGAGTCGTGCTTGGCCGTGCGGTCATGGGGGAACAGGTAGTACAGGAGGGGACTGAGCACGCACCCGTGGGGGGCCCCCGCGTTGAGGATCAGCGTGATGGATATGGTGTTACCTACCCTTACCACCTGGGGGTCGCCCGTCAGGAAGTCCAGGATCCAGTTTCAGAGGGAGGTGTTTAGTCCCAGGGTCCTTAGCTTAGTGATGAGCTTTGAGTGCACTATGGTGTTGAATGCTGAGCTGTAGTCAATGAATAGCATTCTCACGTAGGTGTTCCTTTTGTCCAGGTGGGAAAGGGCAGTGTGGAGTGCAATAGAGATTGCATCATCTGTGTATCACATCCAACGAGTGTCGGAGCTGGTTTAGTACGATTCAATCTTAGTCCTCTATTGATGCTTTGCATGTTTGATGTTTCGTCGGAGGGCATAGCGGGTTTTCCTATAAGCGTCCAGGTTAGAGTCCCTCTCCTTGAAAGCGGCAGCTCTACCCTTTAGCTCAGTGCGGATGTTGCCTGTAATCCATGGCTTCTGGTTGGGGTATGTATGTACAGTCACTGTGGGCACAATGTCATTGATGCACTTATTGATGAAGCTAGTGACTGATGTGGTGTACTCCTCAATGCCATCGGAAGAATCCCGGAATATATTCCAGTCTGTGCTAGCGAAACAATGCCGTAGCTTAGCATCTGCGTCATCTGACCGCTTCCTTATTGAGCGAGTCACTGGTACTTCCTGCTTTAGTTTTTGCTTATACGCAAGAATCAGGAGGATAGAGTAATGGTCAGATTTGCCAAATGGAGGGCGAGGGAGAGCTTTGTACATGTCTCTGTGTGTGGAGTAAAAGTGATCTAGAGGTTTTTCTTTTTTCTTCTCTGGTTGCACATTTATTATGCTGGTAGAAATGAGGTAAAACGGATTTAAGTTTCCCTGCATTAAAGTCCCTGGCCACTCTGGATGATCATTTTCTTGTTTGCTTATGGCCTTATGCAGCTCTTTGAGTGCCGCCTTAGTGCCAGCATCGGTTTGTGGTGGTAAATAGACAGCTACGAAAGATATAGATGATAAAACTCTTCATAAATAGTGTTGTATACAGCTTATCATGAAATGCTCTACCTCAAGCAAGCAAAACCTTGAGACTTCCTTAATATTAGATTTTGTGCACCAGCTGTTATTTCCAAATAGACACAGACCGCCACCCCTTGTCTTACCAGAGGCAGCTGTTCTATCTTGCCGATGGACCGAAAGCCCCGCCAGCTGTATGTTATCCATGTCGTCGTTCATTCACGACTCAGTGAAACATAAGATGTTACAGTTTTTAATGTCCCGTTGGTAGAATAGTCATGATCTGAGCTCATCCATTTTGTAATTCAATGATTGCATGTTGGCTAATAGGACTGACGGATCCTAACAAGGCACCCCGACCTACGTCCCCGATATCTCTGTCTCTTCTTCATGCAAATTACGGGGATTTGGGCCTTGTTGGGTGTCTGAAGAAAATCCATTGTGTCCGACTAATTAAAGAAAAAATCTTCATCCAGTACGAGGTGAGTAATCGCAGTCCTGATATCCAGAAGCTCTTTTCCGTCATAAGAGACGGTGGCAGAAACATTATGTACAAAATAAGTTACAAATAACGTGAAAAAAGCACAATTGGTTAGGAGTCCGTAAAACGGCAGCCATCTCCTCCGGCGCCATCTCTACATCAATTCAAGTTGTTTCTATCAATTACGTACTTTTCTTGAAGTGATTTGATAGGAGTGAAGCCAAATCCAAATTGGCTTCCCTTGACACTTTCTTGATTCGCCAGGAGCTTTCAAAGTTGAGCTCACTCAGTTCAGCGCCACGCTGATTGGCTATTATTTTATTTACAAAATGATCAAGGGAGGCCAAATGCTCGCTGGCTTTCCTTGCATTCAATGCTACGGGTGGCAACAATGTCATACTCTTTAAGACCAGACAGCATCATGTCCTACACAGACAGAGGGGCGCTGTGTCGCTCTCTCGGGTGCTTTCTACATTCAGCCTCTTGCGAATTGAAGGAAAATTATGAAAAGACTAAAGATGCATATATTTTTGGTCAATTTTTCAGGGAAGCCTGGCTTCCCTTGGCATCCATGAATACACACCACTGCTTCAAATGCCTCATAAGGGGTAAGTAATCCAAAAGTAACTGAAAGCAATCCGATTATGTTACTGAGTTTGGGTAATCCAAAAGTTACGTTACTGATTACAATTTTGGACAGGTAGTAACTGTAACGGATTACATTTACAAAGTAACCTATCCAACCCTGCTCGTGACTGAGGTAGAAGGGGATTCTTCACCTAGCTAGCTAACTTATTAGCTGGCTAGCTACCTACAGTGGCTTTCTTAGCGCATTATTGAACTTCGCTTCGCAAACACTATAATTTGAGAGGGTTTACGAAGAACATATTTTATGTCTGCAAGAACCACCCAAAGTTGCACTTCGATTCTACTGTCCCTCCCCCTTAAATATCAAATATATTTGCTAGAGCTAGCAGTGGCAGAAATGTAACGTTGACAATGCCACACTTTTTCAGATAGTATATGAAAGTATCCACCGTCTTAGACTTCAAGTTTTCATCATGCCCAAGTAAAGCGTGTCTGTGTTTTGATTTGGTCTAATCTAGCATATGCCCAAAGCAAATCGGGTAGCATAATTTTCGAGATAAGTGTGAACTCTGAACCAGTTCAGTACTTGTGGACTTTCTTGGCCCACAGCCTCTTTTGTGCACCCTCTCATAGTCTGAAAACATTGGTCATATGCTACACCCCCTGCAACCCCCAGCTCTCACTATTTCTTAAAGGGAGGTTTCAACCTCTTGAATCCTTTGTTTTGTCTCTTGCACCTGCACTTGTAGTTCCTGAAACTAAAGAAGTGGTGATCCACAAGTACAAGACACCCATGGTGAGTTGAACTCTTCCGCTCTTGTAGCTAACGTCATACTCTAGGCATTCAATAGCCACCAGATCTGTTTTAACAGTACTGCATTGCATATATGTCATGACACAATTTTGAAGAGTAATCCCTTTAAATTTCTAAAATGCATGTCATATTTTTTTCTTCAAATAATGTAATCCCCTTTTTGTTCATAACACGATTAGTGTAAGTTCTACAGAGCCATGACACCAAATAATGAAGAGAAAGGAGGCACAAGTAGTATGACTACGCCACAAGTAGCTATGTCAAAGCTACACTTCCCTCATGATCTCGCTCTCTTTTTTTCTTGCTCTCAATCAGGCACACCAGATCTGTTACTCCGTCCTCTGCCTTTTCTCCTACGTGGCTGCGGTGAAGGGGAAGGAAGCAGAAGGCAAGCCCAAGCTCCTATCTCCAAGACCCCTGCCCAGCTAGTCTACGACCCATCCAATCTACCCCCCCCCCCAACATACACACACACACACACACACACAAAAAAAACTCCTTTGTGCCTCTCACTCTGCAACAAAGTGGAATCTCGGTCCTACTATGACATTGAGTTCTGACAATCCAGACCTACTTAAGCACACACCTTTGCACCCTGTAAGTACATCTCCAAGAAATACCCTCTACTCTTTGTGCATTGCCCTGTAAGTAAAATCCCTATTGTGTGTGTGTGTGTGTGTGTGTGTGCATAAACTCAGTAAAAAAAGAAACGTCCTCTCACTGTCAACTGCGTTTATTTTCAGCAAACTTAACGGGTAAATATTTGTATGAACATAAGATTCAACAACTGAGACATAAACTGAACAAGTTCCACAGACATGTGACTAACATAACTGCAATAGTGTGTCCCTGCACAAAGGGGGGGGGGGGGGGCAAAATCAAAAGTAACAGTCAGTATCTGGTGTGGCCACCAGCTGCATTTAGTATAGCAGTGCATCTCCTCCTCCTGGACTGCGCCTGATTTGCCCGTTCTTGCTGTGAGATGTTACCCCACTCTTCCACCAAGACACCTGCAAGTTCCCGGACATTTCTGGGGGAATGGCCCTAGCCCTCACCCTCCAATCCAAACAGGTCCCAGACGTGGCCAATGGGATTGAGATCTGGGCTCTTTGCTGGCCATGGCAGAACACTGACATTCCTGTCTTGCAAGAAATCACACACAGAACGAGCAGTATGGCTGATGGCATTGTCATGCTGGAGGGTCATGTCAGGATGAGCCTGCAGGAAGGGTACCACATGAGGGAGGAGGATGTCTTCCCTGTAACGCACAGCGTTGCGATTGCCTACAATGACAACAAGCTCAGTCCGATGATGCTGTGACACACCGCCCCAGACCATGACAGACCCTCCACCTCCAAATCAATCCCGCTCCAGAGTACAGGCCTCGGTGTAACGCTCATTCCTTTGACGATAAATGCGAATCCGACCATCACCACTGGTGAGACTAAACCGCGACTCGTCAGAGAAGAGCACTTTTTGCCAGTCCTGTCTGGTCCAGTGACGGTGGGTTTGTGCCCATAGGCAACGCTGTTGCCAGTAATGTCTGGTGAGGACCTGCCTTACAACAGGCCTACAAGCCCTCAGTCCAGCCTCTCTCAGCCTATTGCGGACAGTCTGAGCACTGCTGGAGGGATTGTGCGTTCCTGGTGTAACTCGGGCAGTTGTTGTTGCCATCCTGTACCTGTCACGCAGGTGTGATGTTCGGATGTACCGATCCTGTGCAAGTGTTGTTACACATGGTCTGCCACTGCGAGGACGATCAGCTGTCCGTCCTGTCTCCCTGTAGCGCTGTCTTAGGCGTCTCACAGTACGGACATGGCAATTTATTGCCCTGGCCACATCTGCAGTCCTCATGCCTCCTTGCAGCATGCCTAAGGCACATTCACGCAGATGAGCAGGGGCCCTGGACATCTTTCTTTTGGTGTTTTTCAGAGTCCGTAGAAAGGCCTCTTTAGTGTCCTAAGTTTTCATTACTGTGACCTTAATGACCGTTCCACAGGTGCATGTTCATTAATTGTTTATGGTTCATTGAACAAGCATGGGAAACAGTGTTTAAACCCTTTACAATGAAGATCTGTGAAGTTATTTGGATTTTTAAGAATTATCTTTGAAAGAGAGGGTTGTTTCTTTTTTTGCTGAGTTTGTGTGTGTGTGTGTGTGTGTGTGTGTGTGTGTGTGTGAACCCTGGTCTGTGGCATCGTGCGTACACCTTTCCCAACCCTGGTCACGTCCTCTAAACTCCTCCCATACAGGCCCAGCCTGAGGCCTTGGCCGTAAGCGTGCTTGTTCTTCAAGGGGAGACTTGGTCCGTCCATCCCCCATCTCTGTCCCCTCTTTGTGACTGTCCTCTCGTCCTGGCCTGCTGCCAAGGTTTTATTGGTTGTTTTTAATGGGATGGAGACAGCGAGGCGGATGGATATGTGAGGCACAGCCCTGCAAGTCGATAAGAAAGCAACCAACCTCCCTGTCCACTCCCTATGACTGTGTGATGAATATTTAATGTGCTACGTGGTATTACTGTAAAACTCCAGTCTGTCCAAGTCCAAACCAGTGAAACGCTTAAAAAGCACTCTAGTACTGACGGGTGTCACTTTGTTAAATACTACTACTGTATGGTGCATCAAACACTGCATGTAAAAGCTTTTTAAAGGTTTCATTCCTTTTGATCACTAAATATATTGTGTGGTCCAAGATGCGCGTATCTCTTCAGCTTGCCCAGTGAGGCTAAACTACTGTAGTTCTACTGTCAAATTTCTCGTCTGTGGTCCTCTTTATTGAATTGCATGTTACTATGGAGAAAAAAAAATATTTAAAGAGAAGCAGAATGCTGTACATTTCACCATTTAAGAAAATGTTTTACAATGTGTGGTTTATTCACTAGATGTGCAATACTTTACATAGTTAGCCAGTGCCAGATCATTGTTCTGATAAAACATCTCGGCTTTTTTGGCTTTCAAAGTGCAAAGAATGTAAAAAAAGGACTTCCTTATTTATTGAAGTAAATAAATGATCTATTGTTTATAAGTGCTAAATCACTATTTGGAGATTCTAAACCTACTGCTGTGCTATCAAGCCCTGCTGTTATGGTTTTGTCCGTTAAGTCTTCATGATGTGTCTGTACTGTAGTAAGAGAAATAAATCCAATCTAGCCCCATTTCAGCCCAACTGTAAATCCCACCGTTTGAGTGTGTATACATGCAGTGTATTGTTTTGCCCAGATCAGCAATATATGAATAATATGATCAGGATATTGTTTCATGTTTAAGTGGCTTTTATTTTTTAGAGAGGGAAATGCTTGTATAAAGGAACATAGTTACAAATTCCATGAGGCAGTTATTTAAGGCATTTCATTATTGACAATAAAAACACTGGTGTAAATATGAGTAACTGGATGAGGAGTGTCTCAAAACAGTTTGAAGACGAGGTAAAACATTTTTTGTTTCAAGTCATTATGTCGCAGTTTGGATGAACACATCCAGTGTGCATACATATATTTGGAAAACATATCAAGAATGAAATCTAGAGTAACATTTGTAAAGATTTAATGCAATACCCTTTTTTTTAAATGAACACTTCACCACAAATTATTACAATGAGCGCTGTTAGCATGAACTACATATAGAATAGACAATTGACCCCTATGATTCTGACTGAACAATAACAAATATTTGTTGCTACTGGAACAATGCCAAGTTGCACAATATTTGTGGCTTTCAACATGCACATGTACTGTAGAGGACAAGTTGTCCTCCATTGAAGACAAATGGCAGATCTATTCATTGACAAAACAATGTAAATAATATATGCCATTTAGGGAGTGAATGTTATTTATAATAAGGGTTACATGGAGAAAATCAAGCATCTTTGAAATGAAAATGGAGGGCCCTCCCTTCAGCAAAATATATTGTCCCTGAACCTTAGATATGCAGTTTTAGAAACTGCATTACATGGCAACGCCGGAATTTTGATATCGCACTGGGCTGCGGGCCAGAAGCTTGTAGGTTTTCAGACCACCACAGACAAGAGTAACCTAGGGGTGGAAATATCTCCTTTATAGTAAAAGCATTGCATTAATCGGTCTTCGTATTTGCAGGTTTAAAAAAGCCTTTTGTAAAAATTTCATTAAATTCTAC
This sequence comes from Salmo trutta, assembly GCF_901001165.1. Taxonomy (NCBI): domain Eukaryota; kingdom Metazoa; phylum Chordata; class Actinopteri; order Salmoniformes; family Salmonidae; genus Salmo; species Salmo trutta. The sequence continues at coordinate 37,202,990 of NC_042985.1, read as the reverse complement.
GTCATTTCACATATCAATATTTTTGAATACCACACAAATGACCGAAATTACATTATAAACATTGACAGGGAGTACATTTTATATTTATCCAATGCCAAATCAGTGTCTTGTTTGCAAATAATTCAATCTGAGACGTCCATTAGGAATCTAAACATGGTACTTCCTAGTGTTTCCCTACAAGATGTCTAGGTTTAAACATATCTTAGCCTACAGAAAGCGAATAGCTTAATAAATTTATAGTGACAGAATTAGATTTCTTCCCAAGCAAAGTTATTTTATGTCTTCTCGGCTATAGAAGGTTTAATCTCAGCCTCTGAATGTCAAAGAAATGAAACGATATTCCCATATGCATTAAGTAACGTCTTTCCCGGGTATTTTATACCTTGCTTTATGCTTGTTTCTAGCATAAAGCATCGCAGGTCAAGGCGCTGCGTTAGATCACTTTATATAATCAAATCAGTTTTATTTTCTTACATATCTTAAGCGAACAAGAGGTAGGTCTGTGCTTTTTGCCATTTTCTTTAATAAAACGTTGGTCAATGGCATCCCCGTTCGTACCCCCTCAATTCGAGTCTTGGTTTTAACTTAACAGCCCTTCAGTGACATGGAGGTAGGCTATTTAAAGAGTGGCTAGAGGAATTGAGCGACACATCTATGGCTATAGCATTCTATAGCCTAATTTCATCTGTCAAACAGGTAGGCCCACCTCTTATTTCTTAAACAGGAAGAAATAGGTTCCAACACAAAGCCCTCTTGTTGTTAGGAAAGTCTCATTCAAATGAAGACTGCTGAAATTAATTATGCCTACTTTCAGCAACATGAGCTGTCCATCCAGCTGTCAAGTTACAGCAACACAATGTAAGTTACTCCAATCTGGATTCTTGTGAGGTCAATAACTCTGATAAATACATAAATGGTCAAGAAACATTGTTTTTAATTAAATCAATTACCGGTATATTAGCAAGCTATCAGTTGACCTCGGGTCCTCATCATCGTGCTCTCCTTCTCAAACTGAACAGAACATTGGTTAGTCCATGAGCAAGGTTTTTTTAACTAGGCCTAATAAATAAAAACATTTGTAGAAGCCTTTGACTCTCCTCCTGAACTGCCACTGTAGGTCTACACAGCACAGCCATTGGTTAGGCAGCAAGAGCAGAGCAGGCAGGGGCTCCGGTTTGGAATATCCATTGCAGTGTGTCATGCAGCTTAGTTGTATTTACACCATCAGCAGCTATCTTAAAATATAACTTTGCTCTGTGCTTCTCCGAGCATGCACTTCGTAGCCTATAGGTTATGGATCAATTGATTGAGACCACACTTAATAGTCTATATGCCACTTGATATTCCGCACCCAGCGGAGAATCAGAGATGAGGAGCATATCGATATATTGCCTAATAAGCAACTAATTCTAAAACATTGATAAATATTGACATTTCATCAATTTACATGATCCTCTCCTAGATTACACAAAAAATACTGAACCCTCCCCTTGACTGAAATTGAAAAAGCATGATCCTCCCCCAATTTCCTCCAGGTAACCATTCTGTAAATTTTGATTAATCCCTTAGCAGATGCTTTTATCCAAACTTGCGTGTGCATACATTTTACGTATAGAGTTATTAAAAAAGTATTGATTTGGGGGACTGATACTAGTGCTATACACTTTTTTCTTAAGGTTAGATGGCTGAAACTGAACTAGACACAATATTATATTGTGACAGAGGTAGAAAATGTCACAAACTTCATCACCTCTTGTTGATGTGACACCCTTAAGACACTGAGAAGTAGATGTAGTAAAGTGCTACCAAATTTTGACCAGCAGAACACAGGCCGATAGAAAAATAAATAGAGCAAAGTGAAAGATAGTGAAAATATTTTCGCTTTCACAACCCTAGGAACAAAGGCATTATAGTCTACCTGCTTCATACAGTAAATGACAGATTTTTCATAGGTATGCTACTCATATACAGTTTCTATGCCTCTGTTAGCACTTATGAAGGGGAGTGTTTGTCATTTAGGGAAGTGCTAAACCCTTTTCCCTCTTTTTTACCCCCCATCTTCTTGCACTTTGCCCACTTGTCACTCTGTTCAAAAGACTGGCAGCCATCTTGACCCACACAGGGGTAACCGTAGCCTACTAGACAATTAGCCATCTGCCTCTTTTCCCCGCTTAGAAATCCTGTAGATCAGGGCTCTCCAACCCTGTTCCTGGAGAGATACCCCCCTGTAGGTTTTCACTCCAACCCCAGCTAATTATTAGAATCCGGTGCACTAGATTAGGGTTGGAGTGAAAACCTACAGGACAGTACAGTAACTCTCCAGGAACAGGGTTGGAGAGCCCTTCTGTAGATCGCTGCTGTTCTAAATAGTTGGAGGAGGCTTCGCTCTGGGGGCTTGGTGGGTCTAGCTCTCTCCGTGGACAGACTTGCAGAGTATCCGCAGGCGAGACATGACTTCGTCCCAGTCCAGGTAGGCTCCCTCCAGGTGTCTCACCCGGTCTGGGTGGCTCAGATAGCTCTTCCGCCCATGGAGGAGGCGCCAGTTGTCAAAGGTGACCATATCGCCTGCAGGAGGAGGTGGAGGGATATGCCCACTCAGTACTGACCCATGATATACAGACATTTCAAGATGAAAGTTAAAACGAATAGGCTACCTCTCAAGTGCCTCTTCAGAATGTCACATAAAAGATAACCAATAGTCATAGACGGTAAGTCTACAACATTTGTAACTACAATTAATGCAATATCTTACAATACAATTCCTATTGCCAACTTTTATCCAGGGAAGCTTCACTTGAACTGTTAATCTTGAAGGGGCACACTCATGCACATACACACTAACCAGGCTCCATCTTGTAGGTGAGCATGTTTTCTGGTCGCGTCATCAGCTGAACGTAGGCCTTGAGGGAGCTGTAGAAGGCCTGGACCTGGTGCAGGGGGAGGTCCAGCACAGAGTCCCTGGTGGCATTGTTGTAGTTGATCCGGACCACCCGCCCATCACTGTCAACACTGCTCAGAGAGAGAAGGGGTGCCAATGTTAGTGTGTGTCACCCTTTAGAAAAGATGAAAACGACTGCATGATGGACATCTAGGTCTTGTTGCATAATAAGTTGACAAGTGTCAGATGCTCATATATGATACAATCATATAAGAATGATCAGTGTCAGTGAATAGAAATTCCCACAGTGACCTTGCTTGCTCACTTAAAATCCTCTTTTCACCCATCAGTTGAAGGCAATGTTCCCTCAAAAAAAAAATTGGGCACTGAGCAAAATTCTGTGCAACTTCCGGGGAATGTTTACTGTGAACACTGAGGCTGTACCCGCTTTAACGCTTTAAGTTACAGTTTTAACAGTGGCCAAGTAGGTTACTGTGGGTGTTTGACATTAATGTAGGCCTACTAGAGTGGCCTACCATCAAAAACCATGGAGAAAAATGCATCCCATAACACTAACATGTAAATAGCTGGTCTATCATTCAGCCTACAGTAGCAGCAAAGGTGTGGTGTACAAGTAGGTCTACATTCCATGAGACTTTTGGAAAAAAACATGCAGGGCTTGACATTAACCTGCTTATCGACTTGTTCTTCAGACAAGGAGGTGACTGAAAATGTGGTGTGGTTTGATGCAAGAAACCAAAAATAAAATGTATTATTATTCCCATTCCACTTTACAGATAACCAGAAAAAGTATGCTACCCTCTACCTATTGGCTACTTAGCTCATTCAAGACCACCTCACAATATAACACTGCCCCTTTAAAACATAAACAAGCTCTTTATCTGACTTGCTTTTCAAAGATGGCTAGAAATGAGGACATTTTGTGCTCTTGTATGAAGCAACCACTCCCCCATTGCTGACAAAGTTGCTATAACTGGGATAATAACTCACTAACTAGCAAAGAATATGAACAAATGTGCACAAGTGGCTACATGAGCTCTCGCTTTGATCTAAAAACAAGCGCATCTACTTACGACTGCTCACGTTGTAAACACAGTTCAAAGTAAATGGCACAGATCCATATGGCAATGTTTTTGCATATAGGCCTACTGCAGCTCTGATTGTTTATGGTGCACTGGTCTGTCTAGAGTATGGGCCTGAGTCGGGCCTGTCTTTGCAATTGAATCCTACTCCAATGTGCTCTTCCTACAACAAAATCTCTTGCACAGTTAGTTTAGCATATTAAGTCTTGCATAGTTCGTTTTGTTTCTGTATGTTACATTGAAAGTGGCTAATATTGGTTGTTCGAGCAATTCCCACAAAGTGAAATGTTGATAGTGTTAACTAAAGGGGAAAACTCTAGAAAGTTGTGTGAAGTTCAATCTCGTGCTTCTCTGTGCGGGCTGATATTTATCCTGCGCACAGCTCCTTAAAGTGAACATTGGTTGCAGGTTGTGTATTATACATTGATACTGCGGTTTACATTCTGAGCAGCAGATGGCGACACATATCTATCAAGCTCCTAAATCACATCCATGTAGCTTTAAGATAATCTTGAGAATGTAAGTGAGTGAGTGTCCGTATATGTGTGTATTTTGATCCATGTGCTACCTGGAGCAGTTCTAGACTGACCTGTCAAGTCACATTAATATGTAAGCTGAGTGATGGCTCTTATGTGTGCAAAAAACAGGCCAATGCATCCATGTCTTATGTATTTTAATGGTGTGGCGCTCACTCACTCTATGATGTGGTTCTTGGACTGCACCATGAAGTCACAGTAGTCGGACCCTGTGTCGGTAAAGTCCACCCGCAGGGAGGTGAGGGTCCTGAAAGCCTCGGGGTCTTCTCTTCTCAGTTGATCTGCCATGTGGAAGCCGTCCACCACTTCACTCTCCCCACCCTCGCCAGCCTGGCTCAGGCAATGCAGGAACTGCACCTGCAAACAGCCATACAGGATATTAGTACTGTTGCTAACAGCCATCCCATACAGGATACATACATCTTACAATATGGGGGGTGGGGACTGTGTGCAGTAGACAGCTTAAATATATGTGTGTGCATGCGCACGAGTGTTTTATCCAGATGTGACTCAGCTGTCTGACTGATAGTGGGAAAGTAGAGGATTAATGTAGATTTCATGAAGATGACGGTGGATCCTGTCTACTCACTCCAGGTGGGTAGTGCAGTGCTGGATAGTCAGTGTGGAGACCGAGTTTGCCAGCGGTGTAGGCCACGTTGTTAGCCTGGGATTTGTTCTGCACCTGCCATGTGTGCCTGATGGAGAAAAGTTGAGAAAGGTCTATTATTAATGATTATTAACTAATTATCTAATCACAAAAGGTGTTGAGAACTAAGGACCAAGGCATTGTCTTTGGAAACATTAAAAAGGTTCAAGAGCAACAGGACATGGAAAAAGTTACTAATTGTCCTAGATTTCTAGCATTTGTTAAATGGATGCTGTTAAAATAGTATGCCAGTTATACTAGGTGTCTTGGCTCTTGGCATGGAGTCACTGTGCTCAAATATATGCAAATGATGTGCCCAGTTTTTTTTTTGTGTCTCTTGGGTTGTTGATTGATTTTTTTCCCTTTACAATAAACAAAAACTGCAGCTTCTTTAATGACATGTCTCTTGCTTTGGTTCGCAGCTTTTAGCTTCCTCTGACCTGGACTAAACTGCTGGCTGTGGGATGCTTGTTGTTCCAACCTCAGCTTTATTGGCCTGTGCAATCATTGGAAAACAAACTGGACGATCTACGAGTAAGACTATCCTAACAACGGGACATTAAAAACTGTAATCTCTTATGTTTCACCGAGAAGTGGCTGAACGATGACACAGATAATATAGAGCTGGCTGGCTTCTCTGTGTATGGGCAGGACAGAGCAGCTACAACTGGTAAGACGAGGGGCGGGGTGTGTGTCTATTTGTCAATAACTGCTGGTGCACAAGGTCTAATATTAAAGAAGTCTTAGCGGTATTGCTCGCCTGAGGTAGGACCACACCGTCTATATTATTCGTAGCCATCTATTTACCACCACAAACCGATGCCGGCACTAAGACCACACTCATGAGCTGTATATGGCCATAAGCAAACAGGAAAATGCTCATCCAGAAGCGACGCTCCTAGTGGTTGGGGACTTTAATGCAGGCAACCTTAAATCCGTTCTACCAGCATGTCACATGTGCAACCAGATGGGAAAAAAAACTCTAGACCACCTTTACTCCACACACAGAGACACATACAAAGCTCTCCTTAGCCATCCATTTGACAAATCTGACCATAATTCTATTCTCCTGATTCCTGCGTATAAGCAAAAACTAAAGCAGGAAATACCAGTGACTAGATCAATACGTAAGTGGTCAGATGATGTGGATGCTAAGCTACAGGACTGTTTTGCTAGCACAGACTGGAATATGTTCCAGGCTTCATCCAATGGTATTGAGGAGTATACCACCTCAGTAACCGCTCTTACTACACCGGCTTGAAAAATATTACAGACTACAAAGGGAAACCCAGCCACGAGCTGCCCAGTGACGTGAGCCTACCAGTCGAGCTAAATGCCTTTTATGCTCGCTTCAAGGCAAGCAACACTGAAGCAGCATGGATGAGAGCACCAGCTGTTCCGGACGACTGTGTGATCACGCACTCTGTAGCCGATGTGAGCAAGACCTTTAAACAAGTCAACATTCACAAAGCTGCGGGGCCAGACGGATTACCAGGACGTGTACTCAAAGCATGCGCGGACCAACTGGCAAGTGTCTTTACTGACATTTTCAAACTCTCCCTGACTGAGTCTGTTATACCTACATGTTTCAAACAGACCACCATAGTCCCTGTGCCCAAGAAAGTGAAGGTTATCTGCCTAAATTATTACCGCCCTGTAATACTCACGGCAGTAGCCATGAAGTGCTTTGAAAGGCTGGTCATGACTCACATCAACACCCTCATGGCTCACATCAACACCATCATGCCGGAAACCCTAGACCCACTCCAATTTGCATACCGCCCCAACAGATCCACAGATGGCGCAATCTCAAATTGCACTCCACACTGCTCTTTCCCACCTGGACAAAAGGAGCACCTATGTGAGGATTGACTACAGCTCAGCGTTCAACACCATAGTGCCCACAAAGCTGGGACTAAACACCTCCCTCTGCAACTGGATCCTGGACTTCCTGACGGGCCGCCCCCAGGTGGTAAGGTTAGGCAACAACACATCTGCAACACTGATCCTCAACACTGGGGCCCCTCAGCAGTGCGTGCTTAGTCCCCTCCTGTACTCCCTGTTCACCCATGACTGCGTGGCCAAGCACAACTCCAAAACCATCATTAAGTTTGCTGACGACACAACAGTGGTAGGCCTGATCACCGACAACGATGAGATAGCCTATAGGGAGGTCAGAGACCTGGCAGTGTGGTGCCAGGGCAACAACTTCTCCCTCAATGTGACCAAGACAAAGGCCGCCCCCAGGTGGTAACAAACTATGATGGTCCAAACACACCAAGTCAGTTGTGAATAGGGCATGACAACACCTTTTCTCCCTCAGGAGACTGAAAAGATTTGGCATGGGTCCCCAAATCCTCAAAAAGTTCTACAGCTGCACCATTGAGAGCATCGTGACCAGTTGCATCAGCGCCTGGTATGGCAACTGCTTGGCATCTGACAGTAAGGCGCTACAGAGGGTAGTGCGTATGGCCCAGTACATCACTGGGGCCAAGCTTCCTGACATCCAGGACCTATATACTAGGCGGTGTCAGAGGAAGGTCCAAAGAATTGCCAAAGACTCCAGTCACCCAAGTCATAGACTGTTCCCTCTGCCTCCGCATGGCAAGTGGTACCGGAGCGCCAAGTCTAGGACCAAAATGCTCCTTAACAGTTTCTACCCCCAAACTGCTGAACAATTAATCAAATGGCTACCCAGACTATTTACATTGACTGCCCCCCTTTGTTTTTACACTGCTGCTACTCGCTGTTTATTATAAATGCATAGTCACTTTACAAACTACCTCGATTAACCTGTACCCCCGCACATTGACTTGGTACCGGTACCCCCTGTATATAGCCTCGTTATTGTTATGTAATTATTTTTTCATTTGATTCGATTTTTTTTTTTTACTTTAGTTTATTTAGTAAATATTTTCTTAACTTTATTTCTTGAACTGTATTGTTGGTTAAGGGCTTGTAAAGAAGCATTTCACGGTAAGGTTGTATTCGGCGCATGTGAATTTTTTCATTTGATTTGATTGAATGTATTGGGTAATACCTCGGGCTTAACATCCCCTGGATGAATTTTGGACTGAGGCCCACCTACCAAAACTCAATTAGGTTGCATGTCCATAAAACTTCTGGTTAATCCAGACTGAAGGCAACAATAGTGAGCGTTGTGTTCAGTCTGGTTTAACCAGGCTGTCCATGTTATCCTCAGTATACAAAAGGAGCGGATAGTTGAGAGTAGCAATGGGTTTCTATAATTAGGATATTTAGGAAAATCGGACATGATGGGAAAGTTCAAACGCACCCTAGTGAATCTGCTGCGGTGGAAATATAAAGCTGTGTGGAAAATGCAGAACTTTTAGAAATTGTATGACCGTGGTTTGGCTTAAGATTGTATGAAGCTAATACAGTCAGAGGCCATGGTTTCTCACCCATAGAACGTCAGTCTTAGGTATCCGATCCTCTGGCTGAGGCGGGCCACCTGACCCTGCTCCACCGGCGCCCCCTTCAGGTAGACGATGCCCACGCGGCGTAGAGCCAGCAGCCAGGCCAGGGCGGCCTTGTCATCGTGGAGGACCTCCTCGAAGTTGGCCGTGGGGATCCGTAGCTCTGAGTCCCAGTACATACGCTCTGAGAGAGCCAAGGAGATAGATGCACTTCATTAAAGTATTGTATCATCCTGTATAGTCTGTATCGTATAGTCTGTATTATACCGTCCTGTATCGTATCACTGTTTGTCAATGTTCCCAGGTTTTTCAGAAATTCCAGTTGGAAGTTCCCCAGAATCAGGAGGGAATGAGTAGGGAGGGAATCCTTCAACTGAAAATCCTTCAAGCAGGATTTCTGAAAAACTAGATGAATCTCCGGATTTTTTCAACGTCAGAATTTTGCAATACAACATTTCGGCCATTTTCTACCAATGTTGACAACTGACAGTTTCTGCTCTGTGCAGTGACTGAACTGCCTGGGGTGCAGGTCGGGGACAGAACAGAATGCTTGTTTGCCTTGGTGTAGGACAGCTCAGGTTGTCACAACCAGATGGACAGAAACCACAGCCTGTCAATGGACAATGGACTCTAACGGCAATATGTCTAATGCTCCTGGACACAGTCTGTACTGTCTGTACATAATGTGTCTGTGTCCATGAAACGTTTCCTCCACGGGATAGGAGGGAGGGAGGGAGGCCAGCTCGCTATGGTTGGAATACTCTGTGAGGAAGAAGGGGAAGGGGGAGAGAGGGGTGAGAAGAGTCTGCATTTCTCGACTGACAGCAGTGGAAAAAGCCTCCCACTGCTTCGCTTCGCACCCAGCTGGCTTCAGCCCTTTTTCCATAGAGGCTCTCTCCAGTGGCTCCTGCATTGCAGACACAGCTGCCGAGCACATTTAGTGTGTGTGTGTGTGTGTGTGTGTGTGTGTGTGGGGGGGGGTACAAAGCTAGTGTTAATTAATTATTCAAAAACAAACCAAGGGGGTACAACAAACCTCTTCAGTGGCAATTCATCAGGATTTAGTAGAGTAAAAATCCAAGTCAGATGTTAGAAAGCTTGGCTTTGCATCAACTCAGTTGACGTAAATATTTGTGTGGCGTAGTCAATGGATTTTGCTCCGTGAATACAGCTATGGTAACACATGGAGTCTCTGTGTGTGTAGAGGCTTATGCAGGAAGAAGCTGCAGCTTGATTGCCTCCCCTGGGGAATGATCCTGACCCTTTTCAGCTGAAACAATGAGTCATCGAGATACAATGATACCCTTCACTGATACTGATGACTTAACCCACAGCAGGTTTTTACATCGCCCTTCACGCTGTCATCTCCAAAAAAAAAACTGTAGCATAGTTCAAAAAGTAAAGAACTCTTTATTAAAGGCCGGCTGATGTTGAGGGTCACTGACGAAGAGAAGGTTGAAGTATGAGGAACTTCTAGAATATAGGCTAGTTCCTTCCAATATTCTAATGTTACAAGTACTCCCATGCTATCAGACTAGCCCATAGATACCATTTGACCAGCTAGTATGCACAAAGGGGGACATAAAGTTCTTGGCTAGAGGCAGAACGGTGATTCAGGGACAGCCCTGAGGTTTAGGATATCACACATGACGGAGTAAGCCATAACAGCGGAGGTAAAAGCATGTCATATCTAATTAGGAGTTTTGGCTGAACTTCCCTCCCCCCCTGTAAGTGGACATTTTCTTGTCTGGTAAACTTGGCTAACATCACTGGTTATCTCCTAATTGACTCAAGACCAGTACTCACTACCTTCACTTATGTTTTGAACCAAGTACCGTTATGTTTTGAACAAATCGATTTCAACCCTTAAGAGACAAGGAAAAATAAAGAGAGAGTAAGGAGAGAGGAAAGGAGAGGAAGAGAGAGACAAATGGAGAGAGAAGAGAGCGAGAGAAATTGGAGAGTGGAAAGGAGCATAGAGAGAATCAGAGCAGAAAGAGCTAAACTCAGGTAGGCCCTTTAGTGGGTGATGGATGGGGTAAGAGAGCGGCTGGCTGGGCAGTGGGCTCGGGCTGGGAGGGTTCAGATGGTGCAGGGCCCAGAACGTTTTGCTCGGTTATTGCCGTGTAATGCTTGACACAAATTCTCACCAAGCGCAAAATCGCTGCTCTGATTTCCTGGAACGTGTAGCGTTGGTCCACCAAGCCAATTAGCGATTAGTCTCCCTGACTCTTGCATAGTTTCCAGCCGGGGTTAACTGAGATACACACAGCCTGAGATTGTGTGTTTTGAGAGAGCTAGTTCCTGTGTCTGTCATAGTATGTATGTGTATTAGAACCCAGGAGTTTTTATGTGACACTATTATGCTTGTGTATGTACGTGTTATCTGTCTGTTTGATGGGAGTGTGTGTATGCACACACGTTTATTTGAGTGTACTCGTGTGTGCATAATGCCTTTGCTCCCTTACGTTGGTCTTGGTCTGCTGCTGTGGCTTTTCCAGACGAGGAAACCTGAAGCTGCGGCTCCTGTTGCTGACGGCAGTCTCTCTCTCGCTCTCTTATTCTCTCTCTCTCTCTCTCTCTCTCCTCCATCCCCCGCCGCCCTCTCTCCTCCATCCCCCGCCGCCCTCTCTCCTCCATCCCCCGCCACCCTCTCTCCTCCATCCCCCGCCGCCCTCTCTCCTCCATCCCCCGCCCTCTATCCTCCATCCCCCGCCCTCTCTCTGTCTGCTCTCCTCTGGAGCTGGAAGTTCTCCAAAAAGCTGCTTTGTGTGTAAGCAGGGTCTATCACAATTCTAATCCACTAGATCAACTTCCTCAGAGGGTCAATTGTGGAGTTCAGTCCTTCTGACGCCCCTCTGTTTCGACTGGAGGAATTAGACGCCGTACTGTATTTGTTGTAAAGGCCTTCACAAACATGGTGGCATTCATCAGTGCTTTCATTGCAAAGGGGGCTGATGCCAGTGAGTGTGCCCACTACACTTATCAGGACAAGCTTGCAGCTGTACTGAAATTTTAGATGAATGGAATTGTGTGGTAAATCGGCCAGAGGAATGTTAACATCTAGTAGAATACGGAGGTTTCCGCAAAACTACTACAATCCTGCATCCAATCATGTGAGAAGTGAAGTCACAAACACACACACGTCACCTGCGGTGTATCACATTGTAGCTGTTATAGTCCTATTTACAAAGAGTGTCTTAAACTGACGTGGCACAGCTAGTCCTTCTCTGGAGAAGGCTTCCCACCCTCCGTCCAATACAACAAACTAACCTTTCTCTGTTTAAATGGAGAAACCTGCACCACAGAGCCACCTCTGCCTTCTCAGCTTTAATAAACACAGTGTATACAGTGTTCTTACTGAAACGCTCAAGGACGCCGATGACCAATTCCAAACCTACCCCTAATCCCTACCTCTGTCCCATGGTACTTTTTATAGATCTGGAAGACTTGGATAGGAGTCAGCAATAATAGCTTGCCCCTCTGGTTATAGCTTGACCTAGCCCTCGGATGGGCTGGATGGAATTTCCCCATGTTGCTTACACCTATTCAGTCCTTTCAGATCTTTAATATAATTTTCACTCTCCTGAGCAGTAAAGCTGAACTGAGCTGTACTGTGCTGGCCTGGTTACACATCCAACTGTGTGTGTGTGTGTGTGTGTGTGTGTGTGTGTGTGCGAGCGCGCATGTGCTCAGCGAGGAGATTCATCTTCTTGATAGACAATCAGTGTGTGTGTGTATGGAAATGGTGAGGTTTGGGGAAAGATCCGTGTTTTTCCATTGATGCACCACTACAGCTATGTTTTCTAGAGCCTTGTTTTTTTAAACTGATGTCTTCTCACGCATCGCCACAAGAGCACATAGTTCCAGATGGATTCTACATTCATGAGTCAAGGAAGACAGACTCCCATTAAGTCAAAGGAAAGACATATCAGCTGCTGTTTGGATGAGGAGGAACCAATCAAGTCCCATTAGGACTTACTGAAGCCAAGTCATCACATTCAGACAGTTTGCTAGTTGAGCTGATGAGTATTATACATTATATTATACAGTGCCTTGCAAAAGTATTCATCCCCCTTGGTGTTTTTCCTATTTTGTTGCATTACAACCTGTAATTTAAATGGATTTTTATTTGGATTTCATGTAATGGACATACACAAAATAGTCCAAATAGGTGAAGTGAAATGAAAAAAATAACTTGTATAAAAAAATTCTAAACTGAAAAGTGGTGCATGCATACAGTGGGGGGGGAAAAGTATTTGATCCCCTGTTGATTTTGTACGTTTGCCCACTTACAAAGAAATTATCAGTTTATAATTTTAATAGTAGGTTTATTTGAATAGTGAGAGACAGAATAACAACAACAAAAATCCAGAAAAACGCATGTCAAAAATCTTATGATTTGCATTTTAATGAGGGAAATAAGTATTTGACCCCTCTGCAAAGCATGACTTAGTACTTGGTGGCAAAACCCTTGTTGGCAATCACAGAGGTCAGACGTTTCTTGTAGTTGGCCACCAGGTTTGCACACATCTCAGGAGGGATTTTGTCCCACTGCAGCTGTACAGTGGGAGTGTGTGTATGCACACACTCAGTGTACAGTGATTTTGTCCCTCTGCAGATCTTCTCCAAGTCATTAAGGTTTTGAGGCTAACGTTTGGCAACTCGAACCTTCAGCTCCCTCCACAGATTTTCTATGGGATTAAGGTCTGGAGACTGGCTAGGCCACTCCAATTATTAAATCCAAGGGTTCACAATTTTTACACGGTGTGTTCAATAAAGACATGAAAACATATTGTTTGTGTGTTATTAGTTTAAGCAGAATGTCTATTGTTTTGACTTATGACCAATTTATGCAGAAATCCAGGTAATTCCAAAGGGTTCACATACTTTTTCTTACCACTGTACTTCAATATAAGAGCGCTATCCAATATTTCCCATGGAGGGGTGATAGAAACAGATCCATAAGATGAAACCACATCTCCAAGACAAGGGTTTCGGGAAACCGAAAATGACTATGGTACCATTCCTAGAATACCTTTGGAATAAGAATGCAAAACAACTTGCGGTTGCTAAGGCCCTCGGTAAGATAAACAGGAAGTGTAAACACTAACAAATATAATGATGACAAACACTGCTTGTAGATTCCAATCTCCCTGTGCACAAAACAAGTCTTTGAGTGTTTGTTTGTATACTATACACACTATGGCTTCAAGCTCTAGCCTAGATGATTGAGTGAGGTCAGAACCAGACCTGAGTTTAAAATATTGCTTGAAATAATTAAAATACTAATGCTGTGCTCGACTGAGCTTGCAATGCATAATATAACCAATGGAATAGTCTCAAAAGTGCAAACCCCACTCGCCTGGCACTCCAGGCAGGCTCAAAAATGCCAAATAGCCTACTATTTGAATCCAAGACTGGTCAGAACAAGGTCCCCTCAGTTGCAGAGAGAGTTGAGTTTGGCTTAAAAATGGTGTCTCTAAGCATCCACTTCCACTAAGCCTCCCTATAATCAGTATTCCATATGGCAGAGGCAGAATAGGGGAGTTGAACAGGACTGCACACAGACTTTACCCCTTGCCGAAGGTCTCAGGTTATTAAGCTATTTCACACACAGCCGCTGCATACCTCAGCGATGTAGTCTGGTCTACGTGTGAAAGCGACATCCTCTGGGATAGAGATTGACAGGCTGCACACTTTGACAGAAGCAGCAGTGTCTGGGGAACACCATATCCTTGGAAATGATTGGGGCACGTGGACCCGGAGGTTGGTCTAATGGTCAACACAGCCGCCTCTGGACTACATGTGCCCCCAACAGCGGGGGTCCATTCTCCCACTCTCATTTCTATACTGTCTAAATAAATTCAATATAAATACGTTTTATTTAAGTAAACGGTTAGGGGGAAACTCCTACAAACGCTAAAGGACAAAAAAACAAGTGAGTTGTGATTCAGTCTGAGAAACACCTCCACAGCTCATATTATCATATTCACCACGGCGTCTCCAGCGTGTGCTACACTTTCACAATCTTACCCGTCTTCTAGGAAAACAGACAGATGTTCAAAACTAGGCCCATATTATGTGATTGGAAAGAGAGAGAGAGCTATAGGAAGCTAGGTAGGGATGTGAACAAAACTTGAGTAACAAAACTTCCAGATATGAACATTATTTCCCCATCCATCCATCTAAAAATGTAAACTTTTCCAGGGTTTTTCGGCGGAATTTCAGGTCAGACCTCAGGAGGATATAATTAAACCCAGAGACAGGGGGGCTGGTGTGTGTGTGTGTGTGTGTGTGTGTGTGTGTGTGTGTGTGTGTGTGTGTGTGTGTGTGTGTGTGTGTGTGTGTGTGTGTGTGTGTGTGCGAGAGAAAAAGAAAGTGCACAGAGCCAGACAGAACATGAGCTAAACTCTGTCTGGTAGGAGCTCTCCTGGTGCCGAGCTAGCAACAGTTGAAGAACAGAAACCCTGCACTGGCAAAGTGTGCGTGTAAGTGTGTGTGTGTGTGTGGGGGGAAGGGGGCCTCTTACACTTGTACTAGAGGGGAGAAGGGGGGGGGGGGGGGGGGGTTGCTATCGACACACTGCCTTTAAATCACTCGAGTGGAGACAAAGCAGGAGCCACTCAAACCTGTGGGTCCTTCAGGACCACTTGTGGACATACCATAGACTCTCCTCATTTGAAATGCAGCTACAGCTTTCATTTCACTTGTACTACTTACTGCCTTGTACACTGCTCTTTTTTTCCTTTTCTTTTTTTTTTACATAGACTGACCAGGTGAATGCTATGATCCCTTATTGATGTCACTTGTTACATCCACTTCAATCAGTGTAGATGAAGGGGAGGAGACAATTTAAAGAAGGATTTTTAAGCCTTGAGACAATTAAGACATGGATTGTGTATGTGTGCCACTCAAAGGGTGAATGGACAACACAAAATATTTAAGTGCCTTTGAACAGTGTATGGTAGTAGGTGCCAGGCACACCAGTTTGAGTGTGTCAAGAACTGCAATGCTGCTGGGTTTTTCACGCTCAACAGTTTCCCGTGTGTATCAAGAATGGCCCACCACCCAAAGGACATCCAGCCAACTTGACACAACTGTGGGAACCATTGGAGTCAACATGGGTCAGCATCCCCGTGGAATGCTTTCGACATCTTGTAGAGTCCATGCCCCAACGAATTGAGCCTGTTCTGCAGGCAAAGGTGGGTGCAACTCAATAATAGCAAGGTGTTTAATGTTTTGTACACACAGGGTGCATTGAAGTGTATTTAGGGTTTTTTAATGGCATGTGATTAGATTCATCCTGCTCAGTTTTAGAGAGAACAGATTATCAACAATGTTAATAAGGTCAATGGGGGGGCATGAAACGTATTGGATATGCAACAGATATTACAGAAATGTTATCTTGGATGTTACACATATTCAAGATTAACAGTCTGTGCTCAACCCTTAGCTTACCAGCTGACAATTTAGATAACTTGTAACAAGCATATACTGATACACAGTAAAAACACTTATTAATATCAATAATGGTTTTCTAAATTACTTGTGGCCTGTAGCATATGTTTTTTAAACAACTGAAAATCCAGTTTGTATTGCACAAAGAACATGCCAATCAAAAAGTAACATTGGAATTTGCAGGATTCTTGCTTTAAGTACTGTATGAGGGCACAGACCCTTATTTTCTTTTTCAGAGAAACTCTTCAGGGATATTTTCAAGAACGAAAATCCTTTATCTCATGGGTCTTCAGAGTACCACAGGAGTCAGCTACTGCTTGACTAGACTGGAACGGACACTGTCAGCATGACTGAATTGGCAATGTGTGTGTGTATGCATTAGAGGTTGACCGATTATGATTTTGCAACGCCGATAGCGATTATTGGAGGGCCCAACCAAAAAAATATCCGATACCGATTAATCGGCCGATTTCTTTTATTTATTTGTAATAATGACAATTACAACAATACTGAATGAACACTTATTTTAACTTAATAAAATCAATTTAGCCTCAAATAAATAATGAATTTGGTTTAAATAATGCAAAAACAAAGTGTTGGAGAAGAAAGTAAAAGTGCAATATGTGCCATGTAAGAAAGCTAACGTTTATGTTCCTTGCTCAGAACATGAGAACATATGAAAGCTGGTGGTTCCTTTTAACATGAGTCTTCAATATTCCCAGGTAAGAAGTTTTAGGTTGCAGTTATTATAGGAATTATAGGACTATTTCTCTCTATACCATTTGTATTTCATATACCTTTGACTATTGGATGTTCTTATAGGCACTTTAGTATTGCCAGTGTAACAGTATAGCTTCCGTCCCTCTCCTCGCTCCTACCTGGGCTCGAACCAGGAACACATCGACAACAGCCACCCTCGAAGCAGCATTACCCATGCGGAGCAAGGGGAACAACTACTCCAAGTCTCAGAGCGAGTGACATTTGAAACCCTATTAGCGCACACCCGCTAACTACCTAGCCATTTCACATTGGTTACACCAGCCTAATCTTGGGAGTTGATAGGCTTGAAGTCATAAACAGCGCAATGCTTGGAGCATTGCTAAGAGCTGCTGGCAAAATGCATGAAAGTGCTGTTTGAATGAATGCTTACGAGCATGCTGGTGCCTACCATCGCTCAGTCAGACTGCTCTATCAAATCATAGACTTAATTATAATATAATAAACACACAGAAGTACGAGCCTTAGGTCATTAATATGGTTGAATCCGGAAACTATCATCTCGAAAACAAAACGTTTTTCCTTTCAGTGAAATACGGAACCGTTCCATATTTTATCTAACGGGTGGCATCCCTAAATCTAAATATTCCTGTTACATTGCACAACCTTCAATGTTATGTCATAATTACATAAAATTCTGGCAAATTAGTTCGCAACGAGCCAGGCGTCCCAAACTGTTGCATATACCCTGACTCTGCGTGCAATGAACGCAAGAGAAGTGACACAATTTCACCTGGTTAATATTGCCTGCTAACCTGGATTTCTTTTAGCTAAATATGCAGGTTTAAAAATATATACTTCTGTGCATTGATTTTAAGAAAGGCATTGATATTTATGGTTAGGTACAGTCGTGCAACGATTGTGCTTTTTTCACAAATGCGCTTTTGTTAAATCATCCCTTGTTTGGCGAAGTCGGCTGTCTTTGTTAGGAAGAAATAGTCTTCACAGTTCGCAATGAGCCAGGCGGCCCAAACTGCTTCATATACCCTGACTCTGTTGCAAGAGAAGTGACACATTTTCCCTAGTTAAAAGAAATTAATGTTAGCAGGCAATATTAACTAAATATGAAGGTTTAAAAATATATACTTGTGTATTGATTTTAAGAAAGGCATTGATGTTTATGGTTAGGTACACGTTGGAGCAACGTGTACCTAAGTGATTATATGCAACGCAGGACAGGCTAGATAAACTAGTAATATCATCAACCATGTGTAGTTAACTAGTGATTATGATTGATTGATTGTTTTTTATAAGATATGTTTAATGCTAGCTAGCAACTTACCTTGGCTTCTTACTGCATTCGTGTAACAGGCAGGCTCCTCGTGGAGTGCAATGTAAAGCAGGTGGTTAGAGCGTTGGACTAGTTAACCGTAAGGTTGCAAGATTGAATCCCCGAGCTGACAAGGTAAAAATCTGTCGTTCTGCCCCTGAACAAGGCAGTTAACCCACCGTTCCTAGGCCGTCATTGAAAATAAGAATGTGTTCTTAACTGACTTGCCTAGTTAAATAAAAGTGTACATTTTTTTTTAATTTTTTTAATTGGCCAAATCGGCATCCAAAAATACCGATTTCCGATTGTTATGAAAACTTGAAAAAAGTATGCATGTACTGTACTGTAGCAGTGAATTTCAATAGACAGAGACACATGCTCAACCCAAACTAACAGCTATGAAACTATATAGGCACTACCAGTTTGGGATTGGATCACAATCAATAATTAAATAAACAAAAGATTTATCCTGATTTATTCCAGAATATCTTTTTTCAGCAACAGTGGCGAAATTGCCATATAGCAGTCCTAGGCTTAATAGTCTTACCGTTGAGGAAGAGCTCCTCTTGTAGGGCTTGTCTGGCAGCAGGAGAGAAGCAACGTTTCCTCAGCCATTCTGTGTCAAACTCGCTGGTGTGCTGGTCCGGCCACACTATGGACACCTGAGGACAAACACAGAGGTTGGTTAAGGGTTTGCATAAGAACCCAAAACCTTCCTTAAAGGCAGCTCACACTAGTGTAGCACATGGGGATGTGTGAAACTTGCTCCTCAGCCTGAAGTGTCCCCATTTGCGCCAGCGAATAGCTAGCATTTTGTGTGGCGCCGACTGGTAAGACGCTTCAAGAAGGCGGTCACGTGTGCTAGCAAGGCAGAGGTCCTGAGTTCGCACCAGGTATGGGCCGAGGAAGTGGTACTCGCTAAGCAAGCAGTGTGATGTCCTTTACAGTGGTGCCTAGTGACTCTGATCTACAGTTGTGCTCAGCTCAACACTGGGGTCAGTGTTAAGTAAGTTTGAGGAGTGAATGTAGCACATGTGGATGTGTGAAACTTACTCCTCAGCCTAAAGTGTCCCCACTTGTGCCAGTGAATAGCTAGCTTCTCGTGTTGCGCCAACTGGTAAGCAGCGTGATATCCTTTACACTAGCAACAATATTGTCATCTACACTGAACAAAAATATAAACGCAACAGGTAAAGTTTTGGTCCCACTTTTCATGAACTGAAATAAAAAGTGCTCCAAAATGTTCCACGCTGATTAAACAACATCATCATTACACAGGTGTACCTTGTGCTGGGGACCATAAAAGGCCACTGTAAAATGTGCAGATTTGTCACACAACACAATGTCACAGATGGATCAAGTTGAGGGAACGTGCAATTGGCATGCTGACTGCAGGAATGTCCACCAGAGCTGTTGCCAGAGAATTGAATGTTAATTTCTCTATCATAAGCCACCTCCAACGTCATTTTAGAGAATTTGGCAGTATGTCTAACCGGCCTCTCAAACGCAGACAAGGTGTATGGCGCCATGTGGGCGAGCGGTTTGCTGATGTCAATGTTGTGAACCAAGTTCCCCATGGTGGCGGTGGGGTTATGGTATGGGCAGGCATAAGCTACGGACAATGAACCCAATTGCATTTTATCGATGGCAATTTGAATGCACAGAGATACCGTGAAAAGACCCTGAGACCTATTGTTGTGCCATTCATCTGTCGCCATCACCTCGTTTCAGCATGATAATGCACCGCCCCATGTCGCAAGGATCTGTACACAATTCGTGGAAGCTGAAAATGTCCCAGGACTTCCATGGCCTGCATACTCAACAGACATGTCACCCATTGAGCATGTTTGGGATGCTCTGAATCAACGTATTATGACAGCGGTTTTCAGCACAGACATTGAAGAGGAGTGGGACAACATTCCACAGGCCACAAACAACAGCCTAAATCAACTCTATGTTAAGGAGGTGTGTAGCACTGCATGAGGCAAATGGTGGTCAAACCAGATACTGACTGGTTTTCTGATCCACACCCCTACTTTAGTTTTTTGGGTATCTGTAACCAACAGATACATATCTGTATTCCCAGTCATGTAAAATCCATAGATTAGGGCCTAATACATGTATTTCAATTGACTGATTTCCTTATATGAACTGTAAATCTTAAATTGTTGCATGTTGTGTTTATATTTTTGTTCTGTACAAAATTAACTTAAGTGGAGTAAGATGAGTGCCATTAGATTGACACTGATATAAGGTAAGTTTTACATTTTCCTCCTTATGGTTACATTTAGAATTGGGGAAAGATGAGTTGATCCAAGATCTGTTACCTTGTTGTTGTCAGTGACTTGGACCCGGTCGACCCCAGTGTGGATGTCCAGTTGGGAGAGCAGCAGGCTGCGGGCCTGGGCTGACTGCAGGGTACACAGCGGGCATTGACAGTTGTCCCTCAGCCATGTGTACGGGTACAGGCTCTGCCCGCTGTCCTCCCACTCCACCTCCAGTTGCCTTTCCTGCTCCAGGGCACGGACCTGCCTCACCCCAGGGCTGTCCCCCAGAGCAGTGGAGGGGAGCGGGGCGGGTGCCTGGGTCCCATACCCACGGAGCTGCCTCCAGGTCAGGTGAAGAGAAGGAGAGGTGGCAGCTGTGGCAACTGCCCATCTAGGCCTACCCTCAGCCCTCAAGGCATGGCAGGCCAAGACGGAGATTCGCTTGCGCATGCTCGGCAGGGTGCATCGTGCTATAGTGGTCGTCCACATCCTCGAACCGGGACCTCCAGATGAGCTGCTTCTCCAGAACAGAAGGGGTGTCGGAAGAAGCAGGGGAATAAGAAGGAGTTTATGGAAGGGTTTAAAGTTTCAATGGGTGATTATTGCTGCATTGGTTTATTATACCTTACGTCACCTTCTTATAAATGTCCTAATAAAACATGAGAAGAAATACTGCAAAGCAAGTGCCAGTGTGCTTAACAGTCACAGCCATGGAAACTAAGCGACATCATTAGGTTTATCTGATGTTCCAAAGACTAAAAACGTTTTATGCCACGACACGCACCAGGACAGTACACTCTGGGTTCCAAGTCAACATAAATATTCCAAAGGTTAATAAGGTTACAGGTCAGGACACATGTAGACCTGTATTACTTGTTTTTTTACTTTTATTTTGAATTTATTTAGAATTATTGCTTTAATGTTTTGTATTATCTAAGCATATTTCACCATAAATGGAACTGAGATGTTTTAAAAATGCACTTTCATTTAAATAGTTTTGATTTAAAATAAGCTAGTTATATAGGCAAAATGTGTTATAATACTAAATGCACCTTGCTACCACACTGATGAGAATAGGACCTTGCAACTTTTTGTATCCAAAATTGCTTTCACTTGTTATTGCAAGCGCGAAAACATTGGGTCGTCACTAGTTACCACAGCCACAAAGTCAAAAACGCCACCTATTTCTACAATTTATCTTCTTAAATGTTATTTTACACATAATCCTAACTTTAAACACACTGCTAACCCTAATCTTAAATTAAGATAAAAACAAAAAAAAGACTATTTTTGTACGATAGCACAGCCAGGTCAAAATTGACTATCTAGTGGAAACAACAATATCTCGCGATACAATAGAACAGTATTATCCAAATATTTTATTCGTGCATGTTTTCGCTTTGGAATCTAGGTGAAAGGTCAAAACAATGAGCACGCGTCCCGAAAGCAGCTCGCGCTACAGATTTACAAAAGTTGCTAATATAGATAGCCAAATGTTATTTTGAAGCCTTACAAACTATATATTTTTAACTATTTGTACTTATGCGAGTCTGAACTGCTAGGCTAGCTTTACTGTAGCTATCTTCTCAGACTAGATCTCTTTCTACTACTAGTATTACCATTTAATTTAGCCTCCAATGACAAAATAGTTGCCATTAGACGCTGGCTTGCTGACATTAATTGAAGGATTTACAAAAAGCCAGTGTTTGTAGCGAGCTAGCTAGCATTAGCTATCGTTAGCAAATATCCCATTCATTTATGTGGAGACAGCGAGGTAACAAATTCTTTACCTAGCTTTCACTACGCAACAAGACATTCCAGTGACAACACATGCTATATTTACCCGCAACATTCATATATGTAGTATCTAAAAAATTATGAAAAATGTATTTACCTGTTATTTTGGTAGGCTTAACTTCTGAATGTGTTTTGTGAAGGAAGCGTCTATCAACAACGCATTGCGGACTGTCAAACTAGGGGAAAGGTTAGGTTAGCACGTGGGTGAATGACATAACCACTGTCGTAGTGGGGGCATCAGAGATGGTGAGTCAGTGGACTTTGCTGAGATGACATCAAGGCCAATGCACATTTATTGATAGCCACAGACCAGTTTTATAGTGTCCCAATATCAAGGTTGGGAACTTAGGAAGTCGATCACAATTAGAATAGCTTAATTAATCATTAAAGAACATGTATATTCTCCCACTCGGTTTCCATATTACATAATATGGCAGAGCAATCTCTTCTCTCTCAGCTCCTCAGCTGTGTCAGTGAGACAGTTTAGACTTGTCCAGTGTAGTTTGTCAGTAACCGGTTGAATTAAACTAGCCTGTTTGCTAGAACTGGGTACAAAAACTGCTTAAAATTATATTCACATCACTCAGAACCCTGTTAGTGTAGAGTGACAGTGTTCAAATTATATCCTAATAAGGTCAAATCAAATTTGTCAAATGCGCCGAGTACAACAGGTGTAGACATTACCGTGAAATTCTTACTTACAAGTCCTTAACCAACAATGCAGTTAAGAATATATAGTTAAGAACATTTACAAAATGAACTAAAGTAAAAAATAACAATAACTAGGCTATATACGGGGTTACTGGTACCGAGTCAATGTGCTGGGGTACAGGTTAGTCGGTCAAAAGCTTTAGAACACCTACTCATTCAAGGGTTTTTCTTAATGTTTTACTATTTTCTACATTGTAGAATAATAGAGAATACATCCAAACTATGAAATAACACATTTGTAATCATGTAGTAACCAAAAAGGTGTTAAACAAATCCAAATATATTTTATATTTGAGGTTCTTCAAATAGCCACCCTTTGCCTTGATAACAGCTTTGCACACTCTTGGCATTCTCTCAACCAGATTCATGAGGTAGTCACCTGGTATGCATTTCAATTAACAGGTGTGCCTTTTAAAAGTTAATTTGTGGTATTTCTTTCCTTAATGTGTTTGAGCCAATCAATTGTGTTGTGACAAGGTAGGGGGTATACTGAAGATAGCCCTATATGGGAAAAGACCAAGTCCATATTATGGCAAAAACAGCTCAAATAAGCAAAGAGAAACGACAGTCCATCATTACTTTAAGACATGAAGGTCAGTCAATACGGAACATTTCAAGAACTTTGAAAGTTACTTCAAGTGCTATGATGAAACTGGCTCTCATGAGGAACGCCACAGGAATGGAAGACCCAGAGCTACCTCTGCTGCAGAGGATAAGTTCATTTGAGTTACTAGCCTCAGAAATTGCTGCCCAAATAAATGCTTCACAGAGTTCAAGTAACAGACACATCTCAACATCAACTTTCAGAGGAGACAATGTGATTCTGTGAGGACAGACGCTGGGAGACGAGAAGCAAGTACAGGAACATCAACTGTTTAGAGGAGACTGTGTGAATCAGACCTTCATGGTCGAATTGCTGCGAAGAAACCACTACTAAAAGACACCAATAAGAAGAAGAGATTTGCTTGGACCCAGAAACATGAGCAATGGACATTAGACCGGTGGAAATTTGTCCTTTGGTCTGGAGTCCAAATTGGAGATTTTTAGTTCCAACCACCGTGACTTGTGAGACGCGTGTGGGTGAACAGATGATCCCCACATGTGTATTTCCCACCGTAAAGCATGGAGGAGGAGGTGATATGGTGTGGGGGTGCTTTGCTGGTGACACTGTCTGTGATTTATTTAGAATTCAAGGCACACCTAACCAGCATGTCTACCACAGCATTCTGCAGTGATACGCCATCCCATCTGGTTTGGGCTTAGTGAGACTATCATTTGTTTTTCAACAAGACAATGACCCAACACACCTCCAGGCTGTGTAAGGGCTATTTTACCAAGAAGGAGAGTGATGGAGTGCTGCATCAGATGACCTGGCCTCCACAATCCCCCGACCTCAACCAAATTGAGATGGTTTAGGATGAGTCGGACCGCAGAGTGAAGGAAAAGCAGCCAACGAGTGCTCAGCATACGTGGGAACTCCTTCAAGACTGTTGGAAAAGCATTCCAGGTGAAGCTGGTTGAGAGAATGCCAAGAGTGTGCAAAGGCTGTCATCAAGACAAAGGGTGGTTATTTGAAGAATCTCAAATATAAAATGT
Source organism: Salmo trutta (assembly GCF_901001165.1). Classification (NCBI taxonomy): domain Eukaryota; kingdom Metazoa; phylum Chordata; class Actinopteri; order Salmoniformes; family Salmonidae; genus Salmo; species Salmo trutta. The sequence goes on along the minus strand of NC_042985.1, from coordinate 37,178,511 downwards.
ATTTTGATTTGTTCACTCCTTTGGTTACTACATGATTCCATATGTCGTTATTTCATAGTTTTGATGTCTTCACTATTATTCTATAATGTGGACAATAGTACAAATAAAGAAAAACCCTTGAATGAGTAGGTGTTCTAAAACTTTTGACCGACTAACCTGTACCCCCCACTATAATAAACAGCGAGTAGCAGCAGTGTAAAAACAAAGGTGGGGGGGGGGGGGGGGTTGTCAATGTAGATAGTCCGGGTGGCCATTTGAGTAATTGTTCAGCAGTCTTATGGCTTGGGGGTAGAAGCTGTTTTAACGAGCCTTGGTGCTGCGGTACCACTTGCCCAACAGTCTATGACTGTGACTGGAGTCTTGACAATTTTTGGGGCCTTCCTCTGACACCGCCTAGTATATACAGCGCCTTCAGAAACTATTCAGACCCCTTTACTTTTCCCACATTTTGTTACGTTAAAGCCTTATTTATTCTAAAATGTATTAAATCGTTTTTCCCCTTATCAATCTATGCACAATACCAAATAATGACAAAGCTGTCACGTCCTGACCAGAAAAGGGGTAATTTTGTTATTGTAGTTGGTCAGGACGTGGCAGGGGTGTGTTTGTTTTGTGCGTTTCGGGGTTATGATCTATGTTAATATATTTCTAAGTTTGTTCTAGTTCTTATATTTCTATGTTTAGTTTATTGGGCTGATCTTCAATTGGAGGCAGCTATTCCTCGTTGCCTCTAATTGAAGGTCCTATTTAGTAGGGGTGTTTTTTCCGTGGGTTTTGTGGGTAGTTCTTCCGTGTATAGCTGTGAGCCTTACAGGACTGTTTTTCATCGTTGTTTTTGGTAATAGTGTTTTGTTTTGGTTTTCATCTAATAAAAGAAGATGAGTATTCATATCCCCGCTGCGTTTTGGTCCCATTCTTACAACGAATGTGACAAAAGCAAAAACATTTTTATTTTTGCCATTTTATATTAAAAATAATAATAATAATGAAATCTATTTACATAAGTATTCAGGCCCTTTACTCAGTACTTTGTTGAAGCACCTTTGGGAGCAATTAGCGTTGCACATTTTGGCGAATATTCAGAGGTGGGCACTTTCTGTGGGAATTAACGCAAATATATGGAAATTCATATTAATACCATTTAAATGTAGATGTTTTTTGCATTGGATATATTTACCATATCATATGGAGACAGAAACAAACATTTTACCTTATCATAAGTAGACATAATTGCAAATGATTAAATCCTTCCAATAGAAATAAAAACTTTAAATAAATGAGTTAACTCTTCACATCGGATGATTTCACTGAACAGCAAAAGAAGGGAATATTGAATGATCCCCAATGATCCATCGCATCTCCCAAAAACGTTTTCAACATACATCTGTAAAATCATAGTCTAGAAACTAAAGCTTTGGAAGCCTGAGAGGAAGACAACCATGTCTTCTCCCTGGACCTCCTCAATGTCAACCTCTTGAACATGAGACTCTGAGGCCTCATCTTCACTGTCACTTTCCAACCTTGTTGAGGATGGCTCGTTGTCAGGCTCAAAAAGCCTCAAATTTTCCCGGATGTCCACCAATTTTTCAACACTTGTATTGGTCAGCCTGTTGCGTGCTTTGGTGTGTGTGTTCCCAAACAAGGACCAAGTACTCTGAGGCGGCTGATGTTGGTGGGATTTAGAGGATGATGGAGGCAACAAGGGAAAGAGCCTCAGATCCACAAAGTTCCTTCCACAAGGTGGCTGATGAGATATGTTGGCACGACTGCCATATTGCATCTCCATCCCAAAGCCCTTGCTTGGAAGTGTACTTTGCCAGACTGCCAAGAACCTTGCCCTCATCCAGGCCAAGGTGGCGAGACACGGTAGTGATGACAACATAGGCCTTGTTGATCTCTGCACCAGACAGGATGCTCTTGCCAGCATACTTGGGGTCCAATATGTACGCTGCGGCATGTATGGGCTTCAGACAGAAGTCTTCACGCTTTTTATGCATTTTAGAACTGCAGTTTCCTCTGCTTGGAGCAACATTGAAATGGTCAGGGCAGTACGAATTTATTTTCTTACATCTGCAAGCAGAGTCTGAACATCAGACCGGATGGCATTGTCTTCCTCAATCCGTGCAATGGCTACTGCTATAGGTTTCAGGAGTTTCAGGCTGCTGGATCCTCTTGATGGGGCTGTTCCTATCGTCAGACTGTGATATGGCCATTTTGTGGAGAGACTCCTTCCTCTCCAGATGACTGTCAAACATAATGACAACACTACCCCAATGGGTGTTTCTGGGCAGCTTCAATGTGGTGCTCTTATTCTTCTCACTTTGCTTGGTGATGTAGATTGCTACTATAACTTGATGACCCTTCACATACCTAACCATTTCCTAGGCTCTCTTGTAGAGTGTATCCATTGTTTTCAGTGCCATGATGTCCTTGAAGAGCAGATTCATTGCATGATCAGCACAGCCAATGGGTGTGATGTGAGGATAGGACTCCTCCACTTTAGACCAAGCAGCCTTCATGTTTGCAGCATTGTCTGTCACCAGTGCAAATACCTTCTGTGGTCCAAGGTCATTGATGACTGCCTTCAGCTCATCTGCAATGTAGAGACCGGTGTGTCTGTTGTCCCTTGTGTCTGTGCTCTTGTAGAATACTGGTTGAAGAGTGGAGAAGTAGTTAATTATTCCTTGCCCACGAACATTCGACCCATCAGAGATGATTGCAATACAGTCTGCTTTCTCTATGATTTGCTTGACCTTCACTTGAACTCTGTTGAACTCTGCATCCAGCAAATGAGTAGATACAGCATGTCTGGTTGGAGGCGTGTATGCTGGGCGAAGAACATTCAGAAATCTCTTCCAATACACAGTGCCTGTGAGAATCAGAGGTGAACCAGTTGCATACACAGCTCGAGCAAGAAATTCATCAGCATTTCTCTGACTACATTCCTCCATTCTTCACATATGATTTGGCACTGTATTTGCAAATGTACACAGCTTTTCCTTCTACATTAGCTGCAGTAAAATGTCTCCACACATCAGATAGTGCCCGTGGCAATTTCCTGTAAAATGTGAAAAACAAATTGTAAAAAAAACTCAAATACAACTCCATATACAGATAAATAGTTAAGCAGTTAGATTAAACAACTCCTTTGTAAGAGAAATGTTTTAAAATGAAACATGTATGGAAACAGGTGAATTAACAGTCTCAAGCTAGCTAAAACCCACATGGTAGCAAAAACTAACCAGCAGAAATTGTTAACAAGTTAGAAATGATTTAAACACATTTTGCTGTAGGCTACTATTTACTAGTTAACAAAAAAAATCATGTATGTCATCTAAAATATATTCACCCCACCCAGTATTGTAATCAAAACTTACCAGAAAGCATGTAGTCCTTGGCTCAGACAGTGTAGCAGTGTGGGCTCAATAGCATCTCATTAGTTTGCAAGATCTTGAGATTCAGCTGCACAGAATGGAAGAGTGCACTGCACATGTGATGGAAGAATACACTGTGCATGCAGAGGGTTGCAATTCCATTGAATTGGGGATAGTTTAACCAAAATATGCCACAAGACCTAGAATTGCCTTATGTGTATCCCACAAAAAAAGGTTAACTGTTATAAGCTAACCTTTTTGATGAATTTAAGCAAAATTTCCCCAAATTCCAGGGCTTACCTTCCCATGGAAAATGTCCTGAAATTTACCGGAAAGTTTCCCGACCCTTTGCAACCCTAGCCGCGATTACAGCATCGAGTCTTCTTGGGTTTGACTCTACAACCTTGGCACACCTGTATTTGGGGAGTTTTTCCATTCTTTTCTGCAGATTCTCTCAAGCTCTGTCAGGTTGGATGGGGAGCGTTGCTGCACAGCTATTTTCAAGTCTCTCCAGAGATGTTCAATTGGGTTCAAGTCCAGGCTCTGGCTGGGCCACTCAAGGACATTCAGAGACTTGTCTCGAAGCTACTCCTGCGTTGTCTTGGCTGTTTGCTTAGGGTCGTTGTCCTGTTGGAAGGTGAACCTTTGCCCCAGTCTGAGGTCCTAAGCGCTCTGGAGCAGGTTTTCATCAAGGATCTCTCTGTACTTTGGTCCGTTCATCTTTCCTTCGATCCTGACTACTCTCCCAGTCCCTGTCTCTGAAAAACCCCTGTCTCTGAAAATCCCCACAGCATGATGCTGCCACCACCATGCTTCACCGTAGGGATGGTGCCAGGTTTCCTCCAGGCGTGATGCTTGGTATTCAGGCCAAAGAGTTCATCAGACCAGAAACTCTTGTTTCTCATGGTATGAGAGTCTTTAGGTGCCTTTTGGCAAACTCCAAGCGGGCTGTCATGTGCCTTTTACTGAGGAGTGGCTTCCGTCTGTGTCACGTCCTGACCAATAGAGGGTGTAGTTGGGTCAGGACGTGGCAGAAGAGTCTGTGTGTTTTGTTGGTTCATTAATTTTGGCCGTGTGACTTCCAATCAGGCACAGCTGTAGAGGGTTGTGGCTGATTGGGAGTCACACAAGTGGCCTACTTTGCCTTTTGGGTTTGTGGGGAATTGTTGTGAGCACTACTGCGTTTGTTTGAGCCTGCCACACTGTTGCGGTTGTGAGTATTGTTTGTTGTTTTGTTTGTTTCAAGTGGATGCTCTACTCCTTTTTTTGAACATTAAAAAATATGAGTATCCACACTTCCGCTGCGCCTTGGTCCTATTTCACCAACGACAACTGTGACAGAATTCCCCACCAACACACGACCAAGCAGCGGAAGAAGGCTGGCGAGGTAAGGGAGACCGAGAGGCACCCCCAAGAAATTTTTAGGGGGGGGCACAAGGGGAGTGTTGCGGGGCAAGTATGGAGCCCCAGGCCAGCTCCCCGCACTAGCATGGAGGTGCGTGGTCACAATCGGGTACGCCCAGTACCAGCACCACGCACCAGGCTTCAAGTGCGTGAACCCAGCCTCGTCAGTCAACAGTCGTCAGTGCGGCCCGCCAGTCAACAGTCGACAGAGCTGCCCGCCAGTCAACAGTCGTCAGAGCTGCCCGCCAGTCAACAGTCGTCAGAGCTGCCCGCCAGTCAACAGTCGTCAGAGCTGCCCGCCAGTCAACCATCACCAGAGCTGCCCGCCAGTCAACAGTCGTCAGAGCTGCCCGCCAGTCAACAGTCATCAGAGCTGCCCGCCAGTCAACAGTCGTCAGAGCTGCCCGCCAGTCAACAGTCGTCAGAGCTGCCCGCCAGTCAACAGTCGCCAGAGAGGTCAGACTGCGCTGAACTGCCGGAGTGGCCAGACTGCGCTGAACTGCCGGAGTGGCCAGACTGCGCTGAACTGCCGGAGTGGCCAGACTGCGCTGAACTGCCGGAGTGGCCAGACTGCCCTGAACTGCCGGAGTGGCCAGACTGCCCTGAACTGCCGGAGTGGCCAGACTGCGCTGAACTGCCAGACTGGCCAGACTGTCCCGAGCTGCCGGACTGGCCAGACTGTCCCGAGCTGCCGGACTGGCCAGACTGTCCCGAGCTGCCGGACTGGCCAGACTGTCCCGAGCTGCCGGACTGCCCAGACTGTCCCGAGCTGCCGGACTGCCCAGACTGTCCCGAGCTGCCGGACTGCCCAGACTGTCCCGAGTTGCCGGACTGCCCAGACTGTCCCGAGTTGCCGGACTGCCCAGACTGTCCCGAGTTGCCAGACTGCCCAGACTGCCCCGAGTTGCCAGACTGCCCCGAGTTGCCAGACTGCCCAGAGCTGCCAGACTGGCCAGACTGCCCCGAACTGCCAGAGTGGCCCGACTGCCGGAAAAGGCCAGAACCGGAGCCACCTCCTGATATAGGTGGGTTGGGGAGGGGGGGGTGTAGCACAGTGCCGTCATTGACGGCAGCCACCCTCCCTTCCCTCCCTTTAGTAGAGGGGAAATTTTGTTTTGTTGTTTGGGGTTGTTTGGGGTTGTTTTTGTTTTTTGTTTTAAAGGTGCTTCCGGGGTTAGCACCTTTAAGGGGGGGGTACTGTCACGTCCTGACCAGTAGAGGGTGTAGTTGGGTCAGGACGTGGCAGAAGAGTCTGTGTGTTTTGTTGGTTCATTAATTTTGACCGTGTGACTTCCAATCAGGCACAGCTGTAGAGGGTTGTGGCTGATTGGGAGTCACACAAGTGGCCTACTTTGCCTTTTGGGTTTGTGGGGAATTGTTGTGAGCACTACTGCGTTTGTTTGAGCCTGCCACACTGTTGCGGTTGTGAGTATTGTTTGTTGTTTTGTTTGTTTCAAGTGGATGCTCTACTCCTTTTTTTGAACATTAAAAAATATGAGTATCCACACTTCCGCTGCGCCTTGGTCCTATTTCACTGAAGACAATCGTGACAGTCTGGCAACTCTACCATAAAGGCCTGATTGGTGGAGTGCTTATGAGATGGTTTTCCTTCTGGAAGATTCTCCCATCGCCACAGAGGAACTCTGGAGCTCTGTCAGAGAGACCATCGGGTTCTTAGTCACCTCCCGTACCAAGGCCCTTCTCCCCCGATTGTTCAGTTTGGACAACCGGCTTTTGGAATAGTCTTGGTGGTTCCAAACTTCTTCTATTTAAGAATGATGGAGGCTACTGTTTTTTTGGGGACCTTCAATGCTGCAGATATTTTTTAGTACCCTTCCCTAGATCTGTGCCTCGACACAATCCTGTCTCGGAGCTCTACGGACAATTCCTTCGACCTCATGGCTTGGTTTTTGCTCTGACACGCACTGTGAACTGTGGTACCTTATATAGACAGGTGTGTGCCTTTCCAAATCATGTCCAATCAATTGAATTTAACACAGGTGGACTCCAATCAAGTTGTAGAAACATCAAGGATGATCAATGGAAAGAGGATGCACCTGAGATCAATTTCGAGTCTCATAGCAAAGAGTCCAAATACTTACGTAAATAAGGTATTTCTGTTTTTTTTTTATTTTTTATAAATTTGCCAAAAAATATTAAAAACCTGTTTTTGCTTTGTCATTATGGGGTATTGTGTGTAGATTGCTGAGGATTTGTATTTTATCCATTTTAGAATAAGGCTGTAATGTAACAAAATGTGGACACACTCAAGGGGTCTGACTACTTTCTGAAGGCACTGTAGGTCCTGGATGGCAGGAAGCTTGGCCCCAGTGATGTACTGGGCCGTACGCAGTACTCTCTAGTTTCTTATGGTCGGATGCCGAGCAGTTGCCATACCAGGCGGGGATGCAACCGGTCAGGATGCTCTCGATGGTGCAGCTGTAGAACATTTTGAGGATCTGAAGACCCATGCTAAATCTTTTCAGTCTCCTGAGGCGTTGTCGTGCCCCCTTCACGACCGTCTTGGTGTGTTTGGACCATGATAGTTTGTTGGTGATGTGGACACCAAGGAACTTGAAACTCTCGACCCACTCCACTACATCCCTGTCGATGTGAATGGGAGCGTGTTTGGCCCTCCTTTTCCTGTAGTCCACAATCAGCTCCTTTGTCTTGCTCACGTTGAGGGAGAGGTTGTCCTGGCACAACGCTGCCATGTCTCTGACCTCCTCCCTATCGGCTGTTTCATCGTTGTCTGTGATCAGGCCTACCACTGTTGTGTCGTCAGCAAACTTAATGATGGTGTTGGAGTCGTGCTTGGCCACACAGTCGTGGGTGAACAGGGAGTACATGAGGGGACTAAGCACTCACCCCTGAGGGGCCCCCGTGTTGAGGATCAGCGTGGCAGATGTGTTGTTGCCTACCCTTACCACCTATGGGCGGCCAGTCAGGAAGTCCAGGATCCAGTTGCAGAGGGCGGTGTTTAGTCCCAGGGTCCTTAGCTTAGTGATGAGCTTTGTGGGCATTATAGTGTTGAATACAAACAATGTGATGAAGGTACAAACAATTGAATGGAGCCTGCTTAAATAGTAGCCTACATGAACTCCAGAATATTTTTAAAATGTTGTGCAGTTCCATTGGTGATGGTAAGTTAGCCCAGGATGTTCAACAATGAACTTTAGCAGATACTTTAAATCATATGACAAACAAGTTGTCTGCTCTGTTAAAACATGTATCCTTCCTATAACAGGATACTGGCCTGCATCTGAAGTCCATGCATTGGAATCTTCCAAGGTGTAGAAACAGCATTAGGCAAGAGATTTTTATTATGTTTCCATGATCATAAATACAGAGGGATCATAAATGCCAGCATAATAAACAATAAAGTATATACTGTTTCTAATAAATGAACTAGAGTAATGCCAAGAGTAAATCTTTTAACATTGTGTTCTCACTGGCCTAATTGCTCATATCGCTTTTGCACGCACAGCCCGGGACTTCTGTCAGGCTACCACCAGGGTTGGGATAAATTCCATTTTAACTCAGTCATTTCAGGAAATGAAAAAGTAAATGTATTGAGTTGGAAATCAACTGCATTATTACACATCAAGGCACGAATCAGGGTTTTCAAATCTTGTCAATCAAGATGTGACATTTAGATGTTTACATGTAGCCTACTTTATGTAACACATTGAGCATTACATATCTACTTTTAATTGTGTCACCATAAGTCTAGAGCAGTGGTTCCCCCAAAAATTATACACAAATAAAATGTTTAAGGAACTCAGTCCGACTTTAAACTTACTCTTGAAAGTTGTAATAGTAGAATGCACAAGGTGCAATTTTGAAATTGGGTAGTGCATCATCAGTTCCTCTTGTCATGTTAATCATTGCATACCTTAGAGCTATTTATAACTTGTCAGAAATATCCAGATGAACTAGCCCATGCCAACTAACATTTTTTATTTATGTTTTTTAGCACAGATTTAGTTGTAATTTTTGGTCACTCAAATATCACAGGTATAGAATTGCAAGAAAATTTGCTTTAATAATGCTGAATTCTTTCCACCAACAAGAGGGATATGAACAATGTCATGAAGAGTGCTTGTGGCTATAGAATTAGATGTGTTCCCCAATGCTAGAAGGGGGGCCAGGTGAAAGAATTTGGGAGCCTCTGGTCTAGAGTATGACTGTAGTAGTACTAGTGTCATTATCACCCACTTAGATAAAAGTTTCTGAGTGACTGTCTGCTACTTACCTGGTATTGACTTAGAAAATACTTTAAACAATAGTAACTACATTGTAATAGAATACTAATTATCTTACGATACTATTTGTTGCCAGGTAGTTTCCATTTGTGTTGAATTGTTTTATGAAAGTGCTAGATGATATACTGTTAGTGTAAGTTTTGCGAGAAAACATTAGTCTTAACTTCTGCTGGAGAACATGTTAACTCATCTCCCCTCTAACAACCTACTCCTCAATGCAACAGCAGACAAACAATGTTATCCAAGCCACATGCCTGTCTGTGAGACCAAGACTGCTTTAGTCCACTGAGCAAAAGCTTAGGCATTTGATCTGGGAGCAAACACAAGTCTTCAGGTCACAATTAGGAGGTATCATTTCCAGCAATTCTAGGCTATTCCTCCCTCTTGCCTGGCTCTCCTCCTTGCAAATGCACACAGACTACTTCCCCATGGGAAAACACAGTGGTGTGTGTGTGTGTCTGTGCATACATTTGTGTATGTGCAGTTCACTCACAGAAGTACTCAAAGCCTTGTAATAATCCTTTAGGGGTTTTTCAAATTGAAATTGTGGGGGAACCCCTATACGTTCTTCGAAGAACCCTTTTAATTGATACTCGAATAACCTTTTGAAGAACCTTTTGGGATTATTTTTTTTATCTACCGCCAACCATATTATTATTAATAATAATATGCATAACAATAACACAATATTTTAGTTGGCAGAATATATTATGATTTAAATGGCAAAGCAGAATAAAACTATCCAAATATGAGTTAAACTCCCAGCAGAGCCCCAAGTCCAATCGGTAAATCCTCTGATGCGTTGATGTTCTCCGTACCCATAGCCAGAATGATTTTGCAGTGCGTGGTAATCAAACAGGTTTCCTGTTATATTCATCAGAAATGTACGGGGGTGAAGTCTGTGAATCCAAAAAATAGCACATGACAGTATTCATACCTTGGATTTTGTTCAGATACCTGCAGAAACAGACACAAAAGTGAGCAGTTCAGTTATCTGCACCCAATACAGCTAGCCTTCAACATATTCTCATAGCATTCAGTACATATTCTTACCTCTTTGTTGATTGATGTCGATTTTCTGTTTTAGAAAGATTTGCACAAATATGAAAAAATAGATGGTATCATCCATCATAAAACAATATCAATTTAAATCATATAAGAGATAAACCTGTAAAGAGGCTAACTACCATTTGACCTAGAAAACTGTGCAAATCATTGGTTTCACCAGCTGTAGTTCAGTCTTGTCTATAATAACGAGGTGTCCCAACACCTGAGTAGAACTTCAAACACAAAATCTTTAATTAAAAAGAGGAACACACAAAACCTTTTAGGAATGTTGCCACAGACGTCAGTATTTGAAGCCCATGAGTGCTGCCTGCAGTCTTAAGTATTTATCATACTTGTTGCCATATATATAATTTAAAAAAGAAAAACAATATATATTGCAGATATTGAAACATATTAGCCAAAAATAACGAATACAATTAAGCTCTTCTGTCACATAGATATTGACACACACAGCATTTATTCCAATAACATGCTCTGAACATTTCCCCAAATGATATTGCATTCACAAAATGGCAAAGGGATATACAAATAATAAGTCACAACCTTATATGTTTAATAAAGTCAAGAATTGTTCAAAGTATTATTTAAAGCTCTTGTTAATTGGCCTTACTGTAAAAAGAAAAATGCAAATTGTGATGCATTGTAAACATTTCAATAATTTCCAGCCAAATTCACACAACTGAAGGCAAGATTTATCAGAGAAATATGCTGCCAAGTAGATTCTGTTGGCCTATGTCACATACTGTATAAATAGCACCTGTTGCAACTGTTAGACAACGTCATCGCTATTAATGAAAAGTCATCTTTGAAATCTCCGTCAGAGCAAGGCATTGACAATTATCAATTGCAAAGGTATTTTTACGCAACGCCATATTGCAAATGCCCAAATAATGTTGTCACAAGTAAACCTACCTTCCCAAAATGAACCGACAACATTGTCAATTAATTACATTTTACTAGGTCTATTGTATTTTTTGAATAAATAAAACTGGTATCATATCTGTCTCTGCTGCAACTGTTGTTTTATCTCTCCGTTAATATAAATATGCAATGAAATTCGACATGACTTCGCCAATATTATTTTAGGTTTAACCTATTTACCCAAGTTTAACCTTCATGTATTCATTTTTCAGTCGGCCTAATCTGGTCCCGTGACTTCGAATTATGAGAGAGAGAAGCTCGTGTTTATCCTTCAACCCCACAGATATGTCCAGTGTTTCCTTTAGCACGTCCCTTGTGTGGACAACCATGTTCAGAAAGTCGTCGTTTATGCGGTGCTCCTCCTTCAGCTCGTTCTGCTGACTCTGTTTGAATTTCACCTCCAGTTCTAACAGAGCCTTTTCAGAGTTTGTAAAAGCCTCGCCAATCTGAGTCGTCTCCCTTCTCAAATATTTTCCATAGCTGTCCTCTCCGTCCAAATCGAAATAAATACTTTTCCCGATCCCCTCCAGCATTCTGGCCGCGTCTTCGATGTGTCTCTTGATGATCGTGAAATCATCTCGGATCACCAAATCTTGGTCCTCGTCAAGAACGCATTTTCGGTCGTCTGTCATTTTAAAAAGCATTTGACATTTTTCCGGATCATCGTTATTCTCATAGTCGCCGTCTGGCACAAAGTAGTGATGGAACGTGCCGTTAGACATCTCGGGATACAGAGGTCCATTAAAAAACGCACCGCAGGGCGGCAATGAAAACATCCCAATAGCGAGTAAGTGGAGAAAAGCCATCCTATCCACTTCTTGGCAATACGTGAGCAATACAAGAGGCTTTCCTTTAGAGCGCAAAAAAACGTTATTTAATTCCCTCACCAATCACAAACATTTCCAAACTTGCAGTGCAGGTGGTATCCAATAGCTAAAAGACCGAAAGTAGCTAGGTGTCCAGTCAGGCTTTGTGATATTTGTAAGTCTTCTTTCAGGTCGCTCCTCGTGTAGCCTATGCAGCAAGTGTTGCCAACTATTTTTCAAGGAAAGTAGCTGTTGGTTCAGCCACAGACAGTCACGTGAAAGTTTGGAATACTTTCCCTAAGCTTTACACAGAGAAACCCCAAAGATGTCACGCAGGAGTAATATACCAAACGCATCCAACTGAAATAAATGTGAGAGTGCCCGACGTAGCTTTGTGCCTCAATTTCAAGTTCAACATCTGGATTTCTCAAGCACCGCGCTTGGTTTTGACTGATGATAGCCTACCCCCTCTCAACTCTCAAATTACATCCCTGCTCCGTCACTTAAAAGGAAGCGCAGTTTCAATTGACTGCAGGTCCGGTCCTGGCCTATATGCCGATAAGTAGAATACAGTCTCGGCCCACAATACACTTTAAAGTTTAATGAATGCCTATCCATGTGGTAGCCTACTTTTGTAAAACAGGCAGTTACATTGGCTTTATACTCCTGATACCTGACAGACTCGAGACTAATTATACTGAACAAAAATGAAATGCAACATGCATACAGTTTATAGAAGGAAATCAGTAATTTGAAATAAATTCATTAGGCCCTTTCACATGACTGGGCAGAGCACCGAATCAGAATCAATTTGTCCCTACAAGGATTTATTACAGGCAGAAATAAATACTCCTCAACACGCCCCCCCCCCCCCCCCCCCCCCCCCCCCCCCCCCCCCCCCTCAGATGATCCCACAGGTGAAGAAGACGGATGTGGAGATCATGGGCTGGCGTGGTTACATGTAGTCTGCGGTTGTTAGGCCGGTTGGATGTACTGCCAAATTCTCTAAAATGACCATTGGTAGTTTATAGTAGAGAAAATAACTTTCAATTCTCTGGCAACAGCTTTGTTGGATATTCCAGCAGTCAGCATGCCAATTGCACACTCCCTCAGAACTTGAGACATCTCTGACAATGTGTTGTGACAAAACTGCACTAGAGTGGCCTTTTATTGTCACCAGCACAAGGTGCACCTGTGTAATGACCATGCTGTTTAATTAACTTCTTGATATGCCACACCTGTCAGGTCGATGAATTATCTTGGCAAAGGATAAATGCTCACGGTGGGACACTGATTTATTTAGAATTCAAAGCGCACTTAACCAGCATGGCTACCACAGCATTCTGCATCGATACACCATCCCATCTGGTTTGGGCTTAGTGGGACTATCATTATTGTTCAACAGGACAATGACCCAACACACCTCCAGGCTGTGTAAGGGCTATTTGACCAAGAAGGAGAGTGATGGAGTGCTGCATCAGATGACCTGGCCTCCACAATCCCCTGATCTCAACCAAATTGAGATGGTTTGGGATGAGTCGGACTGCAGAGTGAAGGAAAAGCAGCCAACACGTGCTCAGCATATGTGGGAACTCATTCAAGACTCTTGGAAAAGCATTCCAGGAGGGTGGCTATTTGAAGAATCTCAAATATAAAATATATTTTGATTTGTTTAACACCTTTTTGGTTACTACATGATTCCATGTGTTATTTCATAGTTTTGATGTATTCACTATTATTCTACAATGTAGAAAATAGTAAAAATAAAGAAAAACCCTTGAATGAGTAGGTGTTCTAAAACTTTTGACCGGTAGTGTATGAGGAACCACAGATAACTCATGTGTACAGGTTTGGATAGATTTGAGCCATGTTTTAGATTTTAATTTAAAATTAAAGGGGGTGGAGGGGCAAGACCATGCAGGAACTTAAAGACAAGGTTTGCATCTGCTTAAAGCTATCCAGACTGAAAAAATTATGTTTGTGAATGATGTCACAATGGTGGTAACTGTTTGGTTTGTTATCAGAAATCTTAAGTGTTTGTTTGTAGATTCAATTGGTTTCAGAAAAGTAGCTCCTGATTGTGACCAGCATGTGAGGCAATATTGCAGATGTGAAGATCATAGTGTAACAGTGTAGGTTCCGTCCCTCTCTTCGCCCCAACCCGGGCTCGAACCAGGGACCCTTGCACACATCAACAACTGACACCCACGAAGCATCGTTACCCATCGCGCCACAAAAGCCACGGCCCTTGCAACGCAAGGGGAAACCCTACTTCAAGTCTCAGAGCGAGTGACGTCACTGATTGAAACGCTATTAGCGCGCACCACCGCTAACTACCTAGACATTTCACATCGGTTACAATAGCATGCATATATAATTTGGTGGGCTCCAGAGGAAGGTAAGGTCTTATAAACCTAAAGTTGGATAATCCAAACTTGACTGTGTTAACCACCTTCTTCACATGTTTCTTAAATGTTAAGTTGGAGTCCAAAATGACGCCGAGATACCTGAAGTTAGACACAACTTTCAGATTCTTCCCATTAACAAGAACAGCTTGTTGGGAAAAATCTATTGATTTCTTAGAGAAGTACATACAAACAGTCTTGTTGATATTTAAATGCAGGCAAGAATCAGTCATCCATTTAGAAACGTATACCATAGCTTCAGTTAACTAGTTAACAACTTCTCTATTTTTTGAGTGTATTTAAAGGACTGTATCATCTGCATACATCTGTATGTTAATTTGTGGGCAAACAAGTGGAAGATATAGATGGTAAACAGAAGGGGGCCTAATATTGACCCTTGTGGGACCCCAATGTTACAGTAAAGTGAATCCGACTGAGTGTCCCCCAGACGAACCCTTTGACTTCTGTTTGTCAGATAGGAATACGTCCAACTAATGGCTTCAGTGGACACAATTAAGGGAGGATAGTTTGGATAGGAGAACCTCATGATTCACAGTATCAAAGGCCTTTTTAAGATCCAAAAAGACTGCGCCGACTTCACCACCTATGTCCAGTTTAGATTTATGCAATGAAGACCCAGTCTGGATACAGAACATTTCTATCAGCTATTGACAAAGAGGATGCCTCTTTTACCAGGACATTTCAATGTAAGCCAAGACGGAAAACCTCTCTACCATGGCTCAACGAGGACCTCTGGAGGTAGATGAGAGAATGGGATCTTTCCTTGAAAAAAGCCCGAAGTCAAATCTAACTGCCTGTAGCTCAGGACCTGAAGCAAGGATATGCATATTCTTGATAACATTTGAAAGGAAACACTTTGAAGTTTGTGGAAATGTGAAATTAATGTAAGAGAATATAACACATTAGATCTGGTAAAAGATAATACAAAGAAAAAAGCACGTGTTTTTTTCTCCATCTTTGAAATGCAAGAGAAAGGTCACAATGTATTATTTCAGCCCAGGCGCAATTCTGATTTTGGCCACTAGATGGCAACAGTGTATGTGCAAAGTTTTAGACTGATCCAATGAACCATTGCATTTCTGTTCAAAATGTTCTATCAAGACTGCCCAAATGTACCTAATTGGTTTATTGATACATTTTCAAGTTCATAACTGTGCACTCTCCTCAAACAATAGCATGGTATTCTTTCACTGTAATAGCTACTGTAAATTGGACAGTACAGTTAGATTAACAAGAATTTATGCTTTCTGCCCATATCAGATATGTCTATGTCCTGGGAAATGTTCTTGTTACTTACAACCTCATGCTAATCACATTATCCTACATTAGCTCAACCGTCCCGCGGGAGGGACACCGATCCTGTAGAGGTTTTAACAGATCAGACCAGTCAATTTGACTTATAGCTGTATCGTAGTTACTCTGCTCACTTTTTCTGGATTTTTTTATCACACTGTTGCACATTAATATGGTTCTTAAATCTCTTTTTAGTTAGCTTTCTAATCACCTCATGTAACATTGTGGTCAGATATGCCAGTTGGTAAGGTAATGGACTTAGTTATTCGATCAGGTCTGTTAGTAAACACCAGATCAATTTGAGTCTGGGATGTCTGTGTTACTCTGGTTGGTCCTTGTATTGTTTGAGTCAGGTTGAAATGGTCTGTGATCTGCAAGTTTTGTTTTCCTAGTTTATATTGAAATCGCCCATGAAGATGATCTACTTATTATGATCACATTCTTTAAGCATGGCATTTAGATGGTCATAAAATGAGATAGATGTTGGTGGTCGATATAATCCAATACCAGTGAGGGGAGAGGAAGAGATTCAGCCCCATACATTCAAGGTTATTGGCATGTTTCCATATGATAATACGATTGCATTTAAAGTTATCTTTCATGTACATAAGCAGTCCACCCCCTGAGAGGGCAAAGGAATATATATATATATATGGAATATCCAGGGACATTAAAGACAGAAATAGGAGAAGATATCTTCAGCCATGTCTCAGAGAAACAGAAAAAAAATCAAGATTAGTCATTCAATAAATGTTCTACCTGTTCACTCTTAGAAATTATGCTACGAATATTCCGTTGACTGCCTAATATTCCTCTAGACTTGGAACGAGTGTCCCAGAGAATTTTAGGCTGATTAACAGTTTAAAAAAGTTCCATGGTACAATGTTTTCTAATAGCTGGGTTAAGGGAATTGAGTTTGTCTCAAAGGTGGGTTTTATTTGGGACATTTATCAAGAGTTTGCATTAAAAAGAGATTATCTGCAGATTGCTCATTCTCTTGAAAAGCCATGTTAGTGACAGAGGTTATCCTCACATACACAGAATATCCTTCTCTGAACCGGATAACCAGATAATATA